>NC_088865.1:21496467-21796467 GCF_032884065.1 Artemia franciscana | reverse complement strand
TTTTATTTATCCTGAGCCCGAGTAATTCCAAATCAGGGTTTTTGCAATATTCATTCATATAATGGAAGTTTTTTTGTATTTTATTCAGATTTGGAAATTAATGCGCAATATAGGCTACTCTTTAATTACAATTTTTGTTGTTGAATTGTAGCAAAACCTAAAGTTAATCTGTAAAAAAAATGGATCAGAAATATCGATAATCGAATGTCGAAAATAAAAATATCGCTATGTCGATATATCGTTTAGTCAAATTATTGCCCAACACTTATCTCAAGTACCGTCACTGTCGGGCCTCGTACTTGACTTTTCACACTTCTGATATAATTACTTTAAACGTTTTGATTAACTGTTCCCAAAGGGATCAACAATAGTTTGGGCGGTACTTATGTATTACACCGCCATCACTCAAGAAGTGAAGTTAGGTTGATCTTAATGAAAAATACCAAAATATGATGAAAATGGATAACCTAGAAACAAATTGGGGCTATATATTTGCACAATAGGAAGGGAAGGTAACCCAGCCTACGCCCCCCTAATGTTCAAATATATAGCCCAAATTATATAATTCCAATGTATTCTGTCACCTGTCACTTGTTTTCCATCGAGCGTAAGCTAATTGTTCTTAATACTGACAGATAAAACCGGTTTGCTGTCGAGTTTTACGCGGAGTAAACTTGAGTGTTGGTGATATAATACATAAGTACTGTCAGGGCCGTATCTAAGGTGTGGGGGGGATACCAGATTGGAACCCCCCCCCCCCCACACACACACTCAGACGAAGCTTTCGTCCCAATCACAAAAATGCATAGGCTACAAATAAATTTTCGATGCGTTTTTTTTTCGATTCGGTACTTATTAAATCCCCCAACCACACTTCGTTTTCTCCGTAATAAAGCCGGTATCTCTGTATCTCATTATGTACTCGGAGATAGTCAGTTCACCTGAGAGAGATAAAATACAATGCAGGTATATTTTAATCAAATATTTAATATGTAGAGTTAGTATTTTGGTTAGGTTAGGTATTTAATATAATGCGTTCTGGGTGGCCTGTTTTTCATAGTTCTCTGATATATTTTCCGTAACTTTCGCTACTAAAGTATTATATCCTCATCATATTTATTATATTTCATCAAGATTAATCTAACTTTGGTTCTTGAGTGTGGCTGGGATATTTAACAAATACCAAAATTTTAAACCAAGCTGCAAAACCTACAACCTCCCACCCAAAAAAAAACAAAAACAACAAAACCCTGGATATGCCCTTGTCAGCAGTGCAGTATTTTTTCCAACCATAGTTTGGTCTTCCTGATGTGCTTTTCCCCATGATCCTTCCCTTGAAAACAGCATAAGCAACAGCAACCTGTGCTTGGCAACTATCTCAGAAATGTTAAAAATATTATATACAACATTTAGGAATGGTATTAATGATATATTTCACTTTCTGCATGCATAAACTTTCATTACGTTTTAAAATAAGCTTAAAAAAAACACTTTATTTAAAATACCCTTTGATTTCAAGCACGTATATTTGTATAAGTATATTTGCGGGATTTATTTTGGGGGGGGAGGGTTTAGGGCTGAAGAGTTTTAATTGTGAGAATACAAATTAGAAAGTACAGATAATCAAACTGCCCATATATTTATTTCAATTTTCATATTTTAAGTTTTCCTTATCTTTTCAATTTTTTGAAAAAAATGGCCTTCGTGCTCGTAAAACAAGTTACAAACAGAGTACTTTCGTCCAAATCTATTTGGCTCAGAAACGTACACAGAAATGCATTTAAATTGTTCCAAAATTGTTCTATATAGCTACAAACTGGGAAAATGTATAAAACATTAAAGAAAACACAAAAAAATCAGAGATTTGGGGGAGGCCCAGGGCTCAAGGTCATCAAAACATTATTTTTCAACAAGAAGCATCACCTTTCTCCGATAGTAAAAATCTGCACGATTTGAAAATTTTCAATTTTTAAATGTCTTTTAAGAAATGTGTACACTGAATTTATTTTGTAGGGATATCATTTCGGAAGGAGGGTAGAACCAATTCAAAGATCAAAAAGAACTTGTGAATAGTGTGGACAACATGGAAAACAAGTATCTTAAAATACCAAATACATCGAAATGAAACGTTTCTTGACCACCGAAATCAACAACCCTTCAAAGATTTATTTTCTTATAGGATTGAAATCTGATTAATGTCAACATTCACCGGTAAAGTGAACGTTCGAAATTCCTTTTTCTCTGTTTGGATTCAATTAGCTTTGCGAGTCAGTTTTTTTTTTCCGTCTTATGCAAGCTATGATGGTAAAAGTTAAAATTAGGTTTGGTTAGATTATGTTAGGTTAGATTAGATTTGGTTAAGCTATGTTACATTTGGTTCTAAATATCAAAAAAGGGCTAGAAACCTAAGCCAACCCAGCCTAACTTCACCTAACCAAACCTAATCTAACGTAACCTGTCATCATCAAAATCATCAAACCGTCCACTAAATTGAAAAAGTTGACTGTCAACCCTGAAGAAAATCCAGGGAAAAAAAAAATTATTTTGGACATTTACCGGTGAATGTCGACATTCACAAATTTGCAGACATTCACAGCAACAAATACTCATTAAAATCAAGCAGTAACACTAGAAGCGTAACTTCGGATCTGGATTCTATACTCCGAATAAGATTTTTCTCAAGATTTTCCTGATTTATTCAACATTTTTTTTATATTTTCCATACAATTAGTCTTTTACGACTGTTAGTTTTGCCCCAATCCCTTAAGTTGCACCATCATTCGAAAATAAATCCCCGTATGTTTGCTTGATTCCTGTACAAACGCAATTATGATAAGTCTTTTGCATCACAAACTAAATGTCAAAAGTTACTATATAATTGTCAATATATGGTTAAATTGTAATATGATCTACTTATGGTACTTAGAGGCTATCTAGATGAATTGCATACCATGGTTATCGTTTATAGTTATAACTATGCATCGCGGCAAAGTCGTTAGGACAGTGTCGGAGAAATCCAGATGACCCGCTTGCATGGGATATTCTCACAGCAAGTTTACAATAATCTTAAGCTGGAACTAATGTTCATAACTGAACTTTCATTAGAGAAGGTAAAAATAAGAGAAGGTAATATAAAACGTTCTTTTAGAGAGGTTTGTGCTCTAGATCGCTTCGTCAACAGCACAACGGGACTGGAGGTAAGGAAGTAGGCGCAACAAATTAAAGACTGGAAATAAAAAAGCAGGGTAGAAGACACAAAGAGAACTAAACCTGGAACAGGAAATGTAAGACCTTTTGGTTGAGAATGACTTGGTAACTCTTTACATTGATTATAATCTATTAAAAAATATAAAAAACGTAATTAAAATGAATAAAAACAAATTTTAATGCGTTTTTTGTAAGACTCCCTCGAATAAAATCCTTTCGTATCCCCCCCAAAAAAAATCCTGGATGCAACCCTGCTTGGACGCTTATCGTTGGAAAAGGGGAAGAATCACCCAAAAACTGGGTTTGACCGAATGGTAATTTCAAGCGTTTATCTACACCATTCAAATTTCGTATATTCCCCGAAAAGAACTGTGAAGGATGCATGTTCTTTTTTTTCAACGGGTGACCTTATCGAACAAGAAGTCTTAGAGTAACGAAAGAAGGCTCATCTGAAAGGGTATTGGAATTTCTAGCGGCATCTTTAAGAAACAAGAGCTAAGAGCTCATATGGCACTTGTGACGAGGCGAGAAGAGCTAAGAGCCAAGAGATCATATGGTATGAGCTCTAACAAAATTCTATGAATCAATAGATTGATTTAAAAAGGAAAATAAGAGGCTTAATCCCGGTCAAGATTTAAAATAAGAGCTCTGAGTTAGAAAGTCCTTCTAAATATCAAAATTAATTAAGATCCGATCACCCACTCGTAAGTTACAAATCCCTAATTTTTCTAATTTTTCCTCTCCCTTTTGCCCCCCAGATGGTCGAATCTGGGAAAACGACTTTCAAGTCAAATTGTGCAGCTCCCTGACACGCCTACCAATTTTCATCGCCCTAGCACGTCCAGAAGCACCGAACTCGCCAAATCATTGAACCCCTCCCCCCAACTCCCCCAAAGAGAGCGAATTCAGTACTATTCTGTCAATCACGTATCAAGGACATTTGTTTATTCTATCCACCAAGCTTCATCCCGATTCCTCCACTCCAGGTGTTTTTCCAAGATTTTCCCCTCCAACTCCCCCCAATGTCAAAATAATGTTGTTCTCTCCTTTAATATGTAGATCAATTGCTGTTATTTAAGTTCTTTAAGTTCTAATGTTGTTCTCTACTTTCAGAATGGGGCTGATCTAGGGCAAAATCTTGGGGGAGGCCCAATGTCACAAGGGTGCCAATGAGCAAAAAAATTACTTTTAAATTTATTCTAAAAAATGAGTAAAAAATAGGATAAGAGGGTGCCAGAAAAAATCATGGGGGTATAGGGTCACACCCCCCTGAATCCGCCGGTGCTTTCACACAATTTTTTTTTATGTTTGATTCCCCATCATTTTCACTACTATATTTATTTTAATCCATCCTGAGCTTTTGCGTCAAAGCTTAACTTCTGTATTTACAATGCTCAGAAACAGTAATAAAAGCCCCTGAAAAAAAAAAAAACTGTTCTCTAAATATTTTTAAAAGGGAACCTAAAATGCCAAAATCATCATTTGTGTCCTGTTTTGCATCCTCAATGTCCTGACATCATCTGATCAAGCCTCCTTTTCTTTGATGTATAATCATGCATCATGAGCAAATTTAGAGTTGCTGCTCTTTTGAGAAAACTCAAAAGCCATATTAACACAATTGATTAGGGTAGCTGATCCACTGACAGCATCTGGGATAACAAGCCTCCCTTCAGCCTCAGGTTGTTACGTTTTATATATTTAGAGGAGTATTCACTGGAAAAATATTTTTCCTGACGGATGTTGTACCGTATCATATAGTACCGGAACCCACTGGGCCAGGGATAAAACAAAACAATAGATAAAACATAAAAAGGGATAAAACAAATAAATAGCATCGGATAAATAGCAAAGTGAACAAATTTACATAAAAACTGCCTAATAGTATAATGTAGATATTATCTTCTACTTCCCCGTAGAAATACTTTACAAAGATTTGGGAGCAAAATTCCATTTTACAGCCTAATTACGCTTATATTCAAAATATATTCTTTCCACTGAAGATTACAAGACATCAAATCTTCTCTTCATATTGATTAAACAAAAAAAAAACACGTTTTTTTAACTGACAGTAAGGAGCAAGATTAAAACTAAAAACGAGCAGAAATTATTCCGTATATGAAAGGTTTCTCCCTCCTCAATACCTTGTTCTATACGGTAAAACTGTTAGCACTTTTAAAAAAGCTTCCTATTCTAACTAAACGGGCCCTTGTGTTTCAGTAGCCGTTCTTAAAAATTAAGACAAAACAGTCAAACTTTAGCGTAAAGAGCGAGATATTGAGGAGGGGGCAACTCTTCATATTCGGAATGATTTCTGTTTGTTTTGAGTTTTAATGTTGCTCCTTATGTTCAGTTAAAAAAAACGTGTTAATCTGGCCCAGTCTCCATGAAATATCCCCCCTCATGGCAAACTCCTCCGTGAAATTGCATCCAAAGTAAAGTACACAACCCCCGTCAAATTCCTTCCAGACAGCTCAATCCTCGCTGAAAGTCACCCCTCACCGTAAAAATTTCCTGTGGACGATTCAGCCCGAAAAATTATCCTTAGTATACTTTTATTTGAAAAAGACTTTAATTTCTAATCAGTGTCTCGATCATTCCGGACATCCCCCCTCCCGTTGAATTTTTTCCGGAAACCAAAACAGGCGGAAAATAACCCCCGGACAATTCTCCTGGAACATCTCCACATGCAAAATTGAGGTGACAAAGATAATGTAACCCAATTAAAAAGAATTTCAAATAGTAATTTGGTCAAATCCCCCCAGTATAAAATTTTGATCAGATAAATTTGGGAAATAAATGAAACATGCATCCGTGATGTGTCTACGGGCAAAAATAGCCAAGTTCCACATTTTTGTATATGAGAGCTTGAACTTTCTACAGTAGGGTTCTCGGGTACCCTAAATCTAATGGTGTGATTTTCATCAAGATTCCTTGAATTTTAGGGGACGTTTCCCCCTATTTAAAAATCAGGCTAATTTTTCCAGGCTCGTAACTTTTGATAGGTAACCCTAAATTTGATGATTCGCATAATGAGCTGATTCTTTGATGTATCTATTGATATCAAAATTCCATTTTTTTTTTAAGTTTCGGTTACTATTCAGCCGAGTCACTCCTTACTTACAGTTTGTTACAACGAACTGTCTGATAGGAAGATCCGCTCACGAGAATTTGGCCCTAAAACAACACCTTTGAGAGTTTCCGGAATCCCTATCCCAAAGAAAGGAGATCGACTGACTCCCCCAACTTTTCTAATACTTACGTGCAATAATGCAATAGCGGATAACCGCCCCTCTATTTTGTGTAGACAGTGTAACTTAATGTTTAGAGGTAAATATGGCACAATGTGGCTATATGACCTCTAAAATTTGAATGGTATTTTAATAGTTTTCAAAAGTACCAAACCAACAAGCTATTTCCTAATTTTCTACAGAAGTCGGGTCAAAATTGATATTTATTTATTTGAAATTGCCGTAACTAGGGGACTCCTTTGACATAATTATTGTCCTTACAATTTCATTCTTTAGTTTCAATTACTATTGGAACAAGTTTTATGTAAGTGGTTTTCTCTTTGTTGCCAGAACTTTTAAATGGTGAATGCGTTATCCGTTTTGGGAAAGTGAATTTAAATACAATTAGCAGAGTCCCGGCCGATCATTTTGATTAAAAGAATGTTTGGGAGAAGTTACTAATGATATCTCGTCCTCATTTTGTCCGAAGTTAGGTCATGATAATGAAGCTGAAAAAGAATTGTGATCCCAATAACTCTTTCTTAGGAGGAATTTCGAATACCAATTTAGTTTTCGAAGCTTTAAAAATAGAACCAACGCCGATCAATTACAGTTTTCGGTGGCGCGCCGCCACTTAGAATAATTGCGTCCGCCGCCACTGAATTTAATTTGGCTACGGAGACTATAGGGAAGCCAGATTTAAACAGGAACTCCTCTTTGGGAAGGTCCAACTACTTGGACCCGCGATATCATGTAGCTTGCGGACTACAATTTGAAAAGCCTTACAACATCCTGACTAACCAACTAATGAATTACGCGTGACAATATGGGAAGTGAGGGGTCAAGCTAGTATTTTGGTAGATTTGTGTGTTATGAGTTTTAAACTCTGCAGAATGCCATGAACAAAAAAGCAAGCAGCTTGACTAACTTTGGAATTGGAAAGATGGTATTTGGTAGGGTCCCGACAAAAAAGTATGTCCACTTGGCCCTGCGTCAGCTTTCCACGAGCCTGGTGATAATATCAACAATTATTGTATGACTCACTTTAGACTTCGATTTTAAGTATTCCTGACCGTGTTGCTCCTATTTATCACCGCAATTTCCGTTAAACGTTCCCTAACAAAAAAGACGTAATAGCCAACCATGTAAATTTTTAATGCCACATTGCATTCCTAAAAAGAATTTCCTATTAATTGCTTCTTTTTTTTTTACTAATTTTGTACGTGTCAAAGACTGTTTTTGTTTTTTATGGGTACCATCTATGATATCATTTTCCGAGAAGAAGACTCTTTTTTAACCATACAAAAAGAGTTTCCGTTGTGTTATCAGATGATTCATAGCCAAATATTTATAGTTTCGTATAAGGATGATTATACAGTCACTATGGAAGGGTCAACATACCCGCAAAGAAAGTCAGATGACTATGTAATAACCAATCCGACTAGTAATTCGCCGTTTTAAGCATAGATTACTCAGGGATCCCAGTGTTGAAAAAGTTCAAGTATACTAAAAGAGGACAAAATGCAATCAGGTTAACATGCTATTCTCAGTAATTTTTATCACTCTCCCCACATATATGATATTGATTGACTCTTGGGTCGCTCCACGTAATTTATGCTCGTACCTAAACGAAGGGCATATCTCACATTTCTGTAGTTTTACACGTTAGGTTAGGATTAGAGGAATTGTGATCGACATCAGAAATTGCGCTATTAGATCATTTTTCACTGAGGGGTGGGCGGTTGAAATCCTAAAACTGCATATTTCGTCACTATTTTTTTTCAATTTCAATGGGGGATTTACCAAACCCATTCTAGAGGGTGAGCCAATTCCTCTTCCTGTCTATCCTATTTGCAGGTACGCATGTATCTATGTAATATATGTATATTATCTCTTCAGCATATGCATAATGATGGATATGATTACTTTGGTTTCTATATCTTTTTTTAACCGAATAATGTTTTATTTCATTGTATAAAACATTTTAATCCCAACTAGGCTGTCGTAATTCAATAGGTCTTATGTAGCACGATATAGATCATACTGGATAGCAAAAACTTTCGCTTTTTCTTGCAAGGCAGATGTTTCCATGCATCCGAAATGCGGCGAAGTAATTTTGGTATCAAAAGTTTCAATTTTTGATCAGTAATTATAAGGAACAGGAGCAGAAATTATAATCTTCAGCTCAATAATATATATATATATATATATATATATATATATATATATATATATATATATATATATATATATATATATATATATATATATATATAGTACCGGGTCCCGGCACGCAGTAGGCTTCAATGTATGGATTCTTATCTAACCGCAGACAATTTGAGACAATTTGCTGTCTTTTCAAAGACATTTGATTACTAAAGCAAGTCCGATTTCAAACAACGATACCTACTAAGCTTCAAACTTTTGGTTGTCTTTTTTAAGGTTTTGGAATTTTTGTAATCCCTTGTTAAAATCAATACAAATATTTTGCAATTACCTTGTATACCCGTAACAGCGTCAAGAAATGTTTTTGTGGTTAATGTCCGAGATGATATAATGTTTACCTTCGAACAATTTGCCAACGAACTTGTTTACGACTTTGGATGTGATGCTCAATCCGTCTCTATTGATGGGAGATCATGGATACTTCCTTCCCAATGCCTTGACGGTTACATGTTGACCCTATTCGGGGAATGAGATAAATATTTGCGACCTTTTACGAATGCCATGCTTTATCCCAACGGTCGATTTAAGCCGGGATACCAATCATTCTCAGAATAACTAAGAGAAATGCAAAAACATTTGTCTGAAATTTGCAAAGAGTTAGGGGGAATATGACAACAGAAAAAGTAAAATATCTGTATAGGATTTTCTGCGTCTCCAGTATAGCTCTTGAGTCGTAAACATGCAGCGAAAACAGCAATTTGGATACTTACATATTATTTCAACTCCACTCAAGAAGTGAAGTTAATCCTAATGGAATATAACAAAATATGATAAAAATATAATACTTTATTAACAAAATTATAGAAACCGCAGAAAAAATTATGGAAATCAGGCCCCATAGAACGCATTATGTTTAATAACTAACCTAACCTAATCACATCTATATATTAAATATTTAATAAAAAATATACCTTAAACATAGTTTTTCTCCATGAGACAAAGCTAATTATAACCTATCACTGACAGACAAACCAGTTTTACTCAGATCAAGAACTTGGTCTCTTATAAGATCTTATAAGATCAGACTATGAAAATTATAACTTAAGTCGACTGAAAACGTTTATTAGAAACTCCAAAATCTAACGTGGATAAAGAGTTAGAAATTTAGAAACAGGTTACCAACCAGACTCTGGACTCCTATGCTGCTGGGCTTAACATGTAATAATAGTGTTGGTATATTTTTGCACTGTGAAAGACCTCTCGAAGCACGTGCCATGGCAACTTTGGCAATCTTATTAAATCTTATTATATACATGCTTTTGTACAGGAATGATTTTCTTAGGGGCCCATGATATGACAAAAAAGGCTATGATATCGTGAATTCCACTTTTTACCAGGTTTGTGTGTGAGAACAATGAATACAAGGCGTGTTGGGGGAAAAAATAAAAGTTGTAAATATCGTGAGAGACTAATCAGGCCAAATTGAATGGATTGAATCCAGTAGTACAGCTTCCTTAGTTTAAAGGAATGACACTAAAATCTAGGTTTTGCAAAAAAGGCCATAATTAAAAACTTATTAAAAACTCAACTATTAGAAAACAATTACAAAAAAAATATAATTTTCGGTCTAACCCAAACCAGAGCAAGGGGTCCCAACCACAAATCCACCACTACGTCGGGGGGAGGGGACGCACGCTCCAATCCAACCCCTGGATCCCCACTGTCACCCACTCTCACTATGTCTGCCATTATAACCTCCGAGACTGAGATGCTGCATAAATGCCCTTTTAATAGTTGTTGGAATTTTCGCTTTTTAACGTTTTTGCCCTGTTCGGGACAAAATTGTTGTCTTACAAACTAAAATGCATTCCTCTGACATGATTCTCTTTGAATAATTTACGACGACTGTTTCGACAAAATCACCCCCGGGAAACATTGGAGGATGATCCTTCTCTGCCAAAATCATAGATTTTGTAGATAGTTGATTCAGGATTCTCTCACCTCTTGGATTTCGTTGTGTAATTTTTATTACACAAGGGGGTATAGGGGGTATAGTCCCTTTTTCTAAAACTATACACATTTCCATATACTATCAGTTTTTGATAGATAAGTAATTTTATAATTAACAGTTGTGTATACTTAGAACCAGCATAAGCAATAGATTTTGCTTTTACAAAAATTTCGGTTTTATTGAGCACTGATTAGCATTGAAAAAGGTCATTCTTTATTGGCAGCTTGTTACTAGAGGCTGTTTGCTCCAAGGCTTTCTTAAACATGATTAGTCAGAAATTGAATTTTGTTTAAATAGTTTCTTTTGTTACTTAAAAAACACATAAATAGTAGAATTAGCTTGCAAATGAGTTTTAAACCGCTTTCTGTGATCATTCAGTGCCCCACTAGCGGCAAAGAAAAAAAATGGAGACACTTCACTGTGAAAAAGTGATTTTGCTTGTTGCCAAAAATGTGGAACTGCTGATCTCCATATGGGGTTTCCAATGGGGATAAGCAGTGGAGACCACCAGTTCCAATCAGTTCAGGGATTTTAAGTTACGGGATTCCAATGGTGAAGCTTCGATTCGATACCAGTTCGAGAGGTTTCAAGCTATTTTTTGAAATTGCCGAATTAGTCTCAAATGACCACTCTTCCTTATTTGACAAGAAAATTTTTTCTGCAATTACAGAGGTAGGACCACCATGTAGGACCAATACTACAGGCTTAGTCCAAAAACATTCAAATTGGGCATACACGCACTCTTGCAGCTTCCAACACTCACCATCTTACACAATCACCCGTCATTACAGCTGATGTGCAATTATGCACCATTGTATATAATTTTACCGAGTCTCAAACGAATCAACTTAGTTAAATGAAGATTTCAAATACTTTTCTATATTAACTTTTTTTTGTATGAACCATGTGTATATTTAGATACGGATGCTCCACCGTGGGGCATTGATGCCTCTGAAATTGACTTAATCCCCGACCCGGGATTCATATACTGCAAATGAGTTCTCTTATGTTGAAGTTGATGGTGTAAATTTCTTTGGCGTTACTCTGCTTTTGGGGGATGTTTTATCCCCCTTGTTAAAATCAGGCACATTTTCTCTGATTAGTTGCTTTTGGTGGGTAACATTAAACTTAATGAGTTTTATATATTTGGAATTACCATAAAAAGCCGATGTATACATAACAGTTCGTGGATAAAAACTGTAAGTAGGGTCAATAGTAACCGAAACGGTAAAATTCTAGTTGATTGACTTTTGGCTATCTCAGAAAGGGGTTAGGTTAGGAAAATGAAACTTTCAGGGATGGGTCTAAAGGCTAAAGTATGTCCCGAGAAGGTATTTTGAAGTACCCATCTGCACTCCTTCTCCCTCTAGAGGGCCCTGAAATTTATATACATGACAGGTACTATACCTATTGAAATTTTGACAAAACGAAATTTACCTTAATTTTCAGTTACCAGTTGCCTTTCTTCTACCTTTAGTTCTGAAAATGCAATTCTTGTTATTTGAGTAGAATTTTGAGCCATGTCAATGTTTTTTGGTTTTTTTTTCAAATTTTAGGAAATGTATTTGCATATCTTTTAAACCTCATAAATTGGGATTGAGCAGAATCGTGAAGCTGAAAATAATTTTGTTGTAGCTCATTCAAGCAGAAAATCTATTTTGCGAGGTTTCACTTTTATAACACACATATTTTTAAAGGTCATCAAAGGTCAGGGCCCTCTAGAAGGAGAAGGAGTGGAGGTGGGTATTTCAAAATACCTTCCTGGGATATACGTTAGCCTTTAGACTCATCCCTGAAAGTTTCATTTCCTAAACTAACCCCTTTCCGAGACAGCCAAAAGTCCATCCACTAGAATTTTACCACCGAAACTCTCAAGAACAGTCTTGAAAACAATAGATACATAATAATAATAATAATAATAAAAAAAAATCAAATTCTGATGATAATTCAAAATATACAAAATTCTTCAAGTCCAATGTTACCCGTCAAAAGTTACGAGTCTGAGAAAATTTACCCAATTTTTGAAAAAGGGGGAATTCACTTCTGGAATATCAAATGATCTTAATGAATTCACAGCATCAGATTTTTCCCCTTGGATAATCGCACCAAATCAGTGATCCTAGAAGATCGGGAGTGGGCTCATTCGATCGGAAATCAGAAGTTCTAGTCCCCTTTTTAAGTGACTAAAAATATGGAGGGCAGCTATTCCCTCCCCATACCTCTTTTTGGCCCAAAGTAACCTGATCAAAATTTTGAGAAAGCCATTTTGTTCAACATAGTCAAAAGATTTGATAGCCATGTCTTTGAGGATGACTTGAACCCCCCCCCCCCCACAGTCCCTGGGGTAAGGGCTGCAAGCTTGTGAACTTATCCTATTGTTTGCGCATAGCATTGGCTATTGGAATGTATACGTATATTTTTTGTGGGGGCATGTCGGAGGATCTTTCCATGGAGGATTTTTCCAAACGGAAAGTAAGGAGCAACATTAAAACGAAAAAAATTATTATGTTTATGAGGAAGGTTGATCCCTCTTCAATGCCTCACTCTTGACGCTAAAGTTTTTTGTTTTTTTAGAACTTCTGAAAAAGCTTATTTATCTAATTAGTCGGTTCTTGTGTTTCAGAAATCATTCTTAAATCATTGGAACCAAAAGTCTAACTTTAGTGAAAAGAGCGAGTTATTGAGGAGGGAGCAGCCCTTTCAGATATGTAATAATTTCTTGTTTTAATGTTGCTCCTTACTTTCAGTTAAGAAAGTTTGTTTTTTTATTTAATATATATCAAACCAAAGTCAGTCTACTTAGCATTCGTTCGAGCTGTACTACTGTACGTTTGCGAAACATTGCCGCTCAATGCGGAAGAGAGAAAAGCTTTGCACAAATTCGATCAGATCACCGCTGCTTCCGTCATATATTTGAATAATTTAAAAAAAAAAACGAAGTTTTTCCGACTTTTAACACAAAAGTCAAGTATAAAAAACAGGAATATTGATTTGAGAGTCGAAAGTGAGTATGTGGCCAGACAACAATAAGCGAATCTATAAAGCTTTTCCTAGTCTTACACGAGTTGTGACATCAGCGACCTTCAGTATACAATTAAAATTATCTTAAAAACATAAGCGTTAAATTAAATATTTTTTCTAATAACCGCGAAGCAATTGAACAGCATACAGAAATATTGGACTGATTCATCAGGTAGCATTTTGGTTTCGCCAGCTATAACGCAAATAGTGAGTAACATACAATCCTAATTGTAAGAAATATGCTTTTGTATTACTTGAAATGAAGATCAAATAAGACATAGCCTAATATGAACTCTGGAAATCCGATTATTTCTCTCTATACGACAGTGAATTTAAAGCTGTGATACAAATTCTAAAGCTTGTGGTCCCAATACTATCAAGATGGCTTTACCTCGAACTTGTGTACAAACAAAATCATGACATGTCCTTTTCAGAACGATAACAAGAGCCAGTCAGTGAAAAAAGCCATTGCGCAGATGTGATACCATATTAAACGCAGAAAAGTAAAGCAACAATCCTAAAATGGATTTTTTGCTTTATCTTAAAAGGGATTGATCCTGAAAGGCACTGATATATTTCTATTCTGTAAAGTGTCCTTAATTGGTCGGCTTTTGCTGTACCAAAACTCCTGTAATGTTTTGTGTTTTCAGTTAAGCGCTAGTTTTCTATAATCCTAAATGCATAGGGAAACACAATTAGTTGGTTTATTTCTACTAGTTTAATTGATATATATTAGATAGGCTGTGAAGTAATAATTTTTGTCTGTTTTAAGTTTCAACTTCGTTCTTTACTTCCCTCGGAAAAACTTTGTTTTTTTAAAATTAATCTTTTTCGTTTTTGAGTAAAATTTAATGTAGAAACAACGCTGCCATGATCTTTTTTATTTATACGGAATAATGTATGTTCGTATTAAGTTTTAATGTTGCTCCTTAGTTTCAGTTGAAAACTTATCTTTAATATGATTTCTAACTATTACCGATTATTACCATATAGAGATAAGACACCTCTAGAAAATACTGCAAACAACCTTGACAGCTACGAAAAACTTTCAGTATATAACATAGAGTTCATTATCCATACTTCACAAAACAATGCATGTTTTTCAGGAAAGTTTGTTTTTCGATGAGCAAAAAGCTGTTTTTACTCGGCCGTCTTCGCCTGAAAAAGCCATAATGACGACAGGGCCTTAGAAGTCACCTAGTAACTAGCAGAACCTAGAAGGCTACTGTAACAAAAGAGAGCTGTTTAAGGGCTCTTTTAAAAGCTTATATTTATACCTAATCGTTTTTTATAAATTTGACTTAATAGCATATTCCTACAAAGTGCACTTTCGGTTGTTTATCTAATTTTTTAGATGGAAAGAGCACCTTTCCCAATGAAATGACAAAAAAAAGGTGTTTTTTAAAAGCAGACAGGGGCAAAAAACTAGGGGGGAGGACATCCCTTCCCCTCAATTACCGCTGTTAGAACTAGCATACAAGCTTTATCGCATAGTGAAGTTCGAAGATTCAGTTAAAAACTGTTGATCATTCAAGCTTAATTTTGGTATATTTTTAGTTGAAAAGTTTTTAGTTTAAAAACTTAGTTGAAAAGCTAGTTAAAAAGTTTAGATATGACAAATAGCTTTTGAATGAGCCATTAAGCATATCTCTATGGTATTCCGGTAACCTGTTAGTCCTGTTGAAAAAAAAAAAAAAAAAAATTGGAGACAGATCAGTGGTATCGATGCAAAAAAGTGATTTTCCTTGTTGTTCAAGGAGGGGGACTGTAATTTCCCTGTATGAGGTTTTTGACCATGCTGCTTCTAATGGTACACTTTTCATTTTGGTCTGACGTGATTATTGAGGGGTTTGAAGCTATTTTCGAATCACCATAGATTTCTTTTCGCAACAAACTTTTACTTTAAAGACGAATCGAAATAATAGTTACCATTCCTGAGTCAGTGTCAGATTGCAATTTTTTCACTAGGCAGTTTTTTTTCCAAACGTGTTTTTTAATTTTTGGTTACTATGGGCCGTGGTTCGCTCTTTACTAGGTTGTAGCTACCGCTGTAACCATGAACAATAGGTGTTCCAGAATTTCTAATAGCGACGCCTGAAAAAAAATCAAATAAAATATATTTACCCAAGATTAGCTGCCATAATGAGAGCAATATGAGCATAATGAGAGTAATTTGTTGTCAAATTGTGCCCAGTTGATTAACTCAAACTAGTGTGAAAGTACTTTATTCAGTCTTGACTTTCTATTTTCTTTAAATAAGTTCCTGGCAAATTTGGGTTAATGCCTGACAAAGGTTAATCAAGTTCTTAACTAACTAATGAATTGAGGACCTTATTTCACTCGTTTCTCGAAAACGAACTTAAATACCTTCTCGACATTGCATCAACTCTAGCTTATTTTCGATGCGGCGAGCTCTAGCCAAGAACGCCAACAAGAGGAGAGGGGTAAGGGAGCATTTACAAATGGACCAAGGTCATGAAGGGACTTAAGTCATTACATAAGAAGTTGGACTGTTTCTGCTTGCAAACAAGTTCGAAAGAAGGTTTCAGTTACTTTATTTGGTCTCTGTTAGATTTTACTAATGACGCATACCACCAAAAAGTATTCAATTAAGTTTTGGGTTTATCAAGGGAATCTGTCCGTATTACCTCAAAAGCCAACTGGGAGGCAAAAATCTTCGATTTGTAATAACAAGGAGGGAAAATTTGTAATCCTAACTTCTTTATGCTGTCGAAATGATATTTCAGGATTGTGCTGTCACAGCGGGGCTGAAAAGCAAAATATTTACTTCTTTTCACTGTCAAGAATTTGTTTTCGAGCCTTGCTATGGCACTGAGGTGAAGAAATTAATATCATTACAAATGACGTAATTTTTTGGCTGTCTGTTTTGGTTTTTAGGGTTAGTCTTTTTTTGCGAAGTGGGATGATTTTTACAACATTGTTGTTTTTAGGTGATTTGCATAATAGAAGGTAAATGTATAAGAAGTGTAAAATTATTAATTTAAGTTTTGGATTTTTGTGAACAAATGATGGTCACTTTACTGTCTATTTTCATATAATTAAAGCTCTACATTATAGGACGTATCACCTCCTCTCTTCATCCTAAAACATTAAAATAAAGCCAAAACTCTTTAGAACTTTAATAAAGGTTTGTATAAGTATATACGTTTATAATTTTATAAGTAAAAACTAAGTATATGAGTCAAAATACTCTTTCAAAGGTCGTAGTAATCATTTAAGAAAAAAAGATTTGATAATTTTGGTCTTTATTCGAATATGTTAGGATGAATAGAAGAGGAAATACTAACGAAGAGCTCTAAACTGGCAGGACTCTAGACTGGCAGGACTAGCCATTATAAACGTTCACCAAAATATTGAGGTCGACATCGACCGTGTAATAAATAGATATGGCAGTTGTGGAAATATAGAAATTTAAATACAGAAATTTAAGTGAAATACATTGAACTTTAAAAAGTAGAAAGATACGCTACGTTGTAATGAAAAGTAAAATTTTGATTCGTAAATTTTTGAGATTTCGTCAAAGTTGACACTGTTTATCAAAACACTATTTTTAAAAAGAAACAGTGATTACTTAATGCTTTATTACCTATACTAAAAACCCTCGTTTTAAATGTCTTTTGTGCATTTCTATCTCTTCGTTCTGTTTTTTTTTGCTACACCCCTAAAAGAACTAGTATTTAATGTTTGATATTTCTTATACGAATGTATAAGCTGCATCTTTATCCTCATGTCCTATTCTTCATCACTATTATAGTTACTAAGCGATGCCACAAGGCTAGGCGACATGCTAAATGATTAGGCCTATACAAATTGTCACAAACAGTGCGTGACAACAAAAGACGGTTCAAGATTTTTTTTTTTTTCTTCTTTTTTTTTACAATAAAAGCTTAACTCACTTGCTATAGCGGTCAGAAGTGCAAAGGCAAACAAATTTTGCATAAAATATTAAATACCATATTTTTTTATAGACGGTGAATAGCTTTTCATTTTTTTGATGGCGGGGTGATTTTTATAATTTATTATTTTTTGTATCAGTATTTTTATACCATTTTAATTTCATTAGACACATTCATTAGAACTTTAACCCTCGCCAGATTTTAAATTAAATTTACGATCATTTCCACTATCTATCTACGACACATAATTGTTGAGGTTCCCTTTAAATTGCGGTTATTTCTTTGTTTGCAAGTTTACCGAAGCAACATATTATGCACCCCCCCCCCCAAAAAAAAGAAAGAAAATCCTGGTTCCACCCCTGGTGTATGAAAACTCTCTACTTATTTCGGAAAATTCAGTTCATTTTGGAAAATGGAACTTAATTGAAAAAACTACACTAAATAAGCTCTTTTTCTCGAAGGCATATTTTACAAAACTTAAACTGTAATGTAAAGAGTGAGGTTTGAGAATTTAGTCCTCCTTATTTTTAGGATGAATTTGGGTATTTAACGTAACTACTAAATTCGCAGTTACAATTTTCGCATTTTGTTGAAATAATCTTGCGGTTTTATCAAACTCTAAAAGTGTTTATTAAGATGACGACATAAATCTTGCTTGTCAAAAAGAACAATGCGAGGTGTTACGTCATTCTCTCACGGCGAATCATAAGTTGTCAAATGAAACCAAAACGAGATAATAACAAAGTAATTAATTAGCCTCATAGGACAAAAGCGTCTTGTGACAAAACAGAATACACAAAATATCTTCAAAATCGCATAGAAGCGGTGTTACTTGTTAGCGATATCAACAGCAGCAAATTGGAGCCCGTGAGACAGAGTATGTACCTCAAAATACAAAATTATACAGGTATTGAAAAAAACAAAGTGCCCTCCATCTCAAAACTCATCTCAGCTTAGGAGGGGCTCATTCGATTAGAAATTGAAAATCTTAGCAAGGGTTCAAAGTGATAAAGTTACCAAGTGATGCCATTTTGCTTCTAGGTACCCTTGTAACCACCAATGACATTGGATCAAAATGTGCAAATAGCCACTTTCTCAGAATGTATATACAGCACACAAAACCCCATGGGCAACTGGCCTGAACTATGAAGTTACAAATTGTTAACAGATAGATTTATAGAAAGTGACAGGCTTATTTGATCTTGGGTGTCTGATTGGCTTAGAGCTTCCAGCTTTCAGGGATTGTTCCCTAAGCCAAGAGGACTACACATAAATGGAAGTCACGGGGGTTCAAAGTGGGACATAAAACTCTTTATCTCTGATAAGTTTAAAACTTACTGCCGTAAATCCTTGGGTCAAGAGGTCCCTAATGTGGAAATAGAGAACAAGGGGCATAGATCCCTCCAATATAGGAACCTAAAAGGACTAAGATACTTCTTTTTTTTAGTGGCTTGGAATCTATATCTTTAAGCACTAGGGCCAAGGGGACCTCAATAAACAAGACAAAAATGCAAAAAGTAATATCACTTCATGAAAATGGAAACTGGAAAAGGGCCCAAAAAGGCTAAAAGAATGTCTTTTTCTGAGCAGTTTGAGACTTGTATCTGTAATTCTCTGTCCAAATATGATTGTTTGAAATTAATATATACAAGGAGTTCAAACCAAGGGTATCGCAGTGAACAAACAAAGATAAAAATAAATTAGGCTTACCTAAAAATAAGGCCCAAAGAGGGATGAAAATTTCTCTTCTAAGCAGCTTCAAACTCGCATACACAAATTCCTAGGCCTATGGGACCAAAAATAGGCAGAAGAAAGTTTTCAGCTAATAAAAACGGAAACAAGAGAACTTTTAAGTTAAAAGTAAAGCTAAACAAAAATGTATTTCTGTAGCCACTCGATACAGCCTCTTGGAGAGTATCTTGTTTTTGGGGGTATGTAAAATTTTTGGGTGACATATTCCCTACATACGAACTTTACATGAAACAAATCACCTGCACAAGGCAAACCTATTTCTTTAATCACATTCTAAGCTAGAATCGCTTTGTAACCTCACGTTGCTGGTGATACTTACTGCATATATGCCCTCCCACTTTCGAACTACCCCAATAGACATTTCATTATCATACCGAGCAGATTAGATATTCTACCAAGTGACTAGGTTAATCCAGGAAGGTGTAGAATCGACGGTTTGCACGATCGCAATTTATTCCTAATTTAACGCCCCATGCCGTTTTCTTCGAGTCTATTGGATCTGGAGTGTGGAAGAAAAAAAACTGTGAGCAAAACTAAAGAGCACAACACACTGAATTCCCTTGCTTGACCACTACATATCTTACAAATGTAGCACTGAGGCTGCAATTCTTTTTTCGTAGGAAAAATCCCTTGCTTTTTCCGCATTCGCGTGCCATGCGTATTCATCATTTGCGTTGGTCTAATAATATGATTTTGTTTACGTATCAGGGATAGGGAATAGATACTATTTTCCTGGGATTTAACACCATATTTTTGCTCAGCAGTATTTGTATATCCTCTCTTATACAGAGAATAAATATGAGGTTTGGAACTCAATAAACTAACTAGCCCGAGCGGGTTCAACAATCCCTACAAATTAGTTTGAATTAGTCTCCCCAATGCTGTATCCAGGGGGTGGGGGCAGGGGGTTCGGCCCTCCCCCCAAAAAAATGGCTGTCTGACTCGTAAAAAGGCAGCAGAAATGAATATGGACTAATTTTTGTACGGTTTTAAAGTTTTTTTTGTCCCCCTCCTCTACGAAAACATCCTTTTTAACCCCCTCCCCTAAAAAATCCTGGAAATAACCCTGGTCCCTCCCCCTTCATTTGCCAACTTCCTTAAAGCTAACAAATATCCGCCACACAATTTGGTACTTTATGATAAATAGTGGGAAGAAAATGAACTTTTTTTTCTAATAAGATTAATTCTTAATATTAAACGTAGGCAATACATACATTTAGTCACAGAGAGTAGTTATCAGATCTAAGTAACCAGTAATGATGATGAGGACAAGGGTGGCCAATATGAACTCATCCACATAGTGGCACTATCTGGAAAATTGTCATCTGACACTGATTCAGGAATGGTAACTATTATTTCGTTTCGTCCTAAAAATAAAAGTTTATTTCGAAAGAAATTTACGGTGATTTCAATAAAAATCTGAAACCACTCAAAAATGGCGTCAGATCAAAGTCGAACGTAAACCATTGAAATAAGCATAGTCGACCCCCCCCCCCAAGGACAATTACAGCAGGAACAAGAAAAAAATTACTTTAACAACAAGAAAAATCTCTTTTTTGCATGGGTAGTACTGATCTGTCTCCCGTTTATTTATTTGTTTTTCTACAAGGGCTAGTGGGTGACCAGAACATCGTAAAGAAATGTATAATAGCTCATTCAAACAGAAATCAAATTTGCTAGTGCCCTTTTTAGTGATAAAAATACTGGAGGGTTAGTAGCTCCCTCCCAAAGGCCCCTCCCCCACAGTCATCCAATAAAAATTTTGAGATAGTCATTTTGTTCAACATAGTTCAGAGGTCCAATATTTATGGTTTTGGTGATAATATGACCCTCCATAGCCCCTGGGGAAAGTGCTGTACGCTGTATCGTTATGGGACGTACCAATATCACGCGTATCGGTATGGGCGTATTATTATTGGGCGTATTGGTGTCGCCGGTATCTTAGACAGATTTTTAGTAGCTCATATAAAAGAGAAAAATGAAAACAGTTCTGTGGGAAAATTCAGGTGACTCTCCCCAAAGTTTTGAAATGTAAATAAACTTAGTTTATAATACCATTTATCGTACATGCACAAGAAATGATCATTTTTGAAATTTCAATTCATTTCTAAGTTATTAGTAGCTTTTCTATTTAGGGACAGATCAAATAACTCCCAAAGCTTAAAGGCACATTTTTGTTGAGGTAGCAAAATTTTCCACAAACATGTCCATATTGAAACTTGTCCACTTGTTAACCTTTTGTGTCGAAGCTACTTTCTTAAGTGGTACTAAATTTCTATTTTTTTAAACAAAGAATTGAAGTTCGATTTCTTCTTTTTTAAAAAATGCAAAAAGAAACAAAACTATGTGTCCGTAGATTGAAGGTGATTAGAAATTATATAAAAAAATAAGTTTTGAGCTGAAACTAAGGAGCAACATTAAAACATAAAACGAGCAGAAATTATTCCGTAAAATAAAAAAGATGTTGTTTCTAAATTAAGTTTTAATAAAATAAAAGCAAAGATTAATTAAGAAAAATAAAGTTTTTCCGAGAGAATTAAAGAGCGAAGTTGAAACTTAAAATGAACTGGTGTTATTTCCATATGTTTGTAGGATTATAGAAAACTAGTGCTTTACTGAAAACACAAAGCCAAGTATAAAAAAAAAGAATATTGATTTATGGGTCAAAAGTAAATACGTAGCCTCACAACAACAAACTAATCTATAGCGCTTTTCATAGTCTTATAAGATTCCTTCACTTCGAACTTGTCTACAAAATAATCATGATATGTCCTTTTCAGATGCAAACGACAGTCAATCATTGAACTGAGCTCGTTGTTGAGAAGTGATACCAAATTAAACGAAAAAAAGCAACAATCTAAAAATACTTTACTTTTATACTGTTAAAAGTGTTCTTGAATAGTTTACTTTTAGCGTACTAAAAACTCATATTGTTTTGTATTTTCAGTAAAGCGCTAGCTTTCTGTAATCCTACAAAAATATTGAAATATCACCAGTTGATTTATTTGCACTATTTTCATCGGTATATGTTAGATAGGCTGTGAAGAAATAATTTCTGTTCGTTTCATGTTTCAACTTTGCTGTTAAATTCCCTCGGAAAAACTTTTTTTGAATTAATTTTAATTAGCAATGACCTTAATGCCTTTGAAAAGGTAATCAGCGATATCAACTTTCATTTGGGCAGAAAATGCGACTTTGCATTAAAATTTAATTTACGATATTCTAAGAGACTTTTCTCTACTTAGAAACTTGAGGAAAGGTTGCACCTGTCTAGTATTGAATGAAATCTTGGAGGGGACACCTGTTTTCAGCAAAGACATTGAATAGGCAAGTAGATGAGGAGGGGAGAGAAGAAAAGAAATGCTCAGGTAAATTTGCAATTGAATGGCTAAGTAAACTCTTGAGCAGCTGATCCTTTATACTATTCAAATCTCCCACGCGAAAGAATCATAGCTAGTGGAGCGTTAGCAAGAAAGACTCATAATTTGTTGCTTGTCTGTGGACAAGACTTTTCAAACAGTCAATTCAACATTGAAAAACGACAGATAAAGAAAATGGACTGAATAGTAGTGCATATATATGCAGAATGCATTTATACACGCCCAGTGGCGTCACTCTGGGGGGGGGGGGGCACTGGGTTGGTAGTTGCCCACCCCAATAATTTAGAGAAAAATTATTACATAGCCCATGCCCTTTGACCCTTCAGATGGAAACCCCTCTGGCCCCCCAATAAAAATGCAGGAGTTACACCTCTGTATACACTGTTAGTACAACAGAGTTAAAAGCGAAGTGTTTTTCAAAGATTAATATTAGTTAAATAGATAGTATTTAACCTGATACAATATACATTCTTTTTAGGGGGGAAGGGGGGGATCCAAGTTCGTTAAATCAGACTTTGAAAAGGCAAACCTAATAAAAATCATACAGAATTCTGAATCAATCGTAAAAGTTAGACTAAGTAACAGTTCTATCCCTACACAAGCGTATCAGGGTCTTTTATGAAGCTCCATTAAAAAAAACAAAAAAACAAACAACTTGTAACTTGGGAAAATAGGGTCCAAATTAAACAAAAAAACAAACATAAATTTGTATTTAATAGCACTAGCACTTTCTATCTTGCCCAAGGAGAATGATCATGGATACGAGTTTATTTGCTTGTTTGTTTTGATTTTCTCATTGGTACTCATATCACACTAGGTTTCATAGAAAATCTAGATTAGACTCATTCCAGCGAAAATAAAATTTCTATATATCTTTAAATGTAAAAAAAAAAAAAATAGATTTCTCTTGGCAAAGGGTAGATTCGTGCCATTTTCTGCTGGAACTAAAAAATTTAAGGCTCTGTTTAGGGCACTATACCATAGCCGGGGCGTAATTTCCTATTGGACAGGGGAGGATGGGGCTGCCGAATGCCCCCTCCAGACCCCGTTTTTCTCTCCAGCTTAAATTTAGCTTTTTCAAAAATCTTGGCACAGCCAAGGTGAGCCTGCATAATTCAAGCATCCAGAGAAATGGCTCAATTTTCTTTAGTGTATCTTTGCCTTTATGGTACATTATGGCTCATTTTGCATTTATCTCTATCATTGTCACTTGTTTTGGGAAAATAGATACAACTTGTCCTCCCCCCACCCCAAGGTTTTGACAAAATTAAGCCACTGCGCTATGGGATGATAATTCTGAAATATTGAGGAGCTATTCTTATAACCTCCAAGTTTTATAGATCATACCGGGGCCTAAAGGCAAGGCCGTACCCAGGGAGGGAGAGTCTGAGTATTTGAACCCCTCCCTCCCGAAATGTTTGTCTGACTCATAAAACATAGTAAAAATGGATATATACAATTTTTGTGCGTCTTTGGAGTTTTTTTTGTGTACCCCCCCCCAGAAAAAAAATTCTGTAAAACACCACCCGAAAAAAAAAATCCTGGATACGGCCCAGCAAGGAAGTGATTTATTTACTGTTTCTTTTTATAAGTCGCGTAAACATCACAATTTATCCTCGTGTTTAGTTTAACGCCTCTCTTTACTTTGTTTGAAAAAAAAATCTTCATTTTTCAATTAATCATTGAAAAGCGAAAAGGCGGTGCACAAGCTTATTATATTTTTCAAATTTATTACTGGATTCAATCCATCATTAAGGCAATCTTTCTATTCAATTAATTAACAATCATAAGCTACACTTTTAGGCCAAAAATTCAAATCTAGCCAGCTTTTAGGGGTGATTAAGAGGCAGTCTCTACTTGGAAGATGATTAATTCAAAATTTCCCCTGGGGAAGGCTTTCCCAGCAATCACAGAGAGTGACCTCCATAGCCTTTTTTTTGAATATGTCAACGCAAACTAGTCTTTAGTTTGATCTTAATTTAAAAAAAAGAAATAATGCCAAAGTGAAGTAAATTTAACAGAGCTACGAAAACTTGACCAAAAAACTGTCGCACTTGGTTTTGTCAGGTTGCATTACAATGTTTCTCAAACGCTATCTTTGGAGAATTGACGCGTCCAAAGACTTACGTTTTTATAATATAAATCACAGAAAGAGTTAAATTCCTAATTCACCTGATAATGGTCCAATGGATCTTCCCTAAGGAAATAAGAAAACCAATTAAGGAAAACATCTTCAGCAAAATATTTTTTTTCGCCATTCACTCAAGTTTACGCTGCGAAAAACTGAAGAACAAACCGGTTTCTTTGTTACTTTAGAAACAATTTGGGCTATATATTTGCACTTTAGGGACGAATGGGCTTAAAGTATAGCGGATCTGCATGCAAAATGTGTTAGGTACATTTATTCTGCATATTATGAAGTAAGAGTTGTTTTCTAACTTCAAACTGTTCAAATACTTTACCACCACAAATCCCCCTAATGCGCAATATACAGCCTAAATTATATATTTTCCATCTATTTTGATGGAAAGCTGAAGCTGAAAGAAACTAACGGAAAAGCTCAAGTGGCTCAAGTGGACGCTAAGCTGAAAGAAACCAACGGAAAAATCGGTTTCTTCTCAAGTTTTAGACAGTGTCAACTTGACTAAGCGCCGCATAATACACAAGCAACACCAAGTTTACTAAATAGACTATTGGAGCTAAGGCTACCCAATAACAGTATACAGTGGCTTTTTACTATAATTCGCGCAACATTAAAAGGAAAATTAATAGTTATAGTTATAGGTTTCTGTTTATTTTTGCATCAGAGATGATACAAACTTGAATGGATTTTACATATTGTCATGTCATCCTATATTTTTTAATTAGATGGCAGAGGTATCGCAAAGACTTGAGTTGCAAAGGAAATTCTTATTAGAATTTCCAAAAATCTAATTCCATTTTCTCAAAATCTAAACTATAGAATTTCCCTGATTATTGCCACTTAAAAAGGAATCTTATAGAGTCCTCAATTGAATTTTCTTAATCTTCCAGTTATGTTTGCTTACATTCCAAATCCAATACAAAGATACTAACTCATCTTTTTCTTTATTGTGTTTTGGGAGCAACACTTTGGTTTCACCTTAACCTTAATCACCTTAACCCATCTGAGGGCTTTAAGGTCTTCCAGACTTGTAGTGCTTTTGGGTTGATGACTGCCAGTCGAATCTCCACTGCTTCCTCTCCCACTCCTTGTCAAGTTGGTTTTTGAAGGACTGGATGGAGGGAGCACTGACAGTTGAATCTTTCAGTTGATTCTAGTAGTTTATGACTCTTCTCGAAAAGACTGATTGGCGATTTCTTGATCGAAAGCTTGACTTTGGTAGCTTCTTGGAGTGTCCTCTTGTGTCATGCTGGCTGGAACTGAGATTGTGGCCAAAAATTCCTGACTTTTCATTCTGCAGTTTGTAAGTAACCATCAAATCGCTGCACAAGCGTCTGTAAACTAAAGTGGGTTGTTTGAGGTTCCTGAGGTGGTCTTCATATGAGGTTGAATGTCAGACTTCTTACGCATTTTGTTGTTCGTCTCTTTACATTTTCGATAAGCCTCACATCTTGTCGATAAGAAGGACCAGCAGGACACACACCAAAATCGAGATGGGGTCTGACACTGTGGTCTCTTCTTAAGCTATCTGCGGGATAGCTTAGAAGCGTTAACGGTCAAGAAATTGGGGATTACAGTGGTCCTGCACAAAAGTGAAATAGCCCCTGGTCCTGGGTGTCCATACGCTAGCCTCTATACAGCTTCTCGGAGTTGTATAGTTGCCAAACAATAGTTGCTGAAAGGCGAGTATATATTATTTATATACTTGGGATTCGGGGCTAGCGTTTTAAAATGCCATTAGTCCCCCAAGTGATAGATGATCTAATGAAAAGTATACAGGGGTTATTTTACGCGTCGCAGGTCAGGTAACTGGAACTTCACAAGGTGTTTCGTGGTGGCTCGGCTTGACTGTCGTCCTTAAATGATGAATCGAGCAATTTAAAGATGCAAAAGAGTAGCATTTTCTGGCGGGTCCAAAATAGCTTTTTTTTTGCCATTTTGTTTGTGACCATTCTGAGTTTGTAATTTTATTTTCCATGTTAAGGACAGAGGTAGTCGAATTGAATCCCATGTCCCTCTTAAGCTTTAATAGTTTGTTAGTGTGAAGGAAACTGAGCGTTTTTCTTTGCTCCTTTTATAATAGTGATGTTAGAAAGTTCTCCCGTGGTAAGAAAATCAATTTCTATAGAAAAAGGTTTAAATTTTCTGCATCAGTTATTTGTACAAAAATTCGTCCATAAGATTGAAAGCTTCAGAATTTTGAAAGCTTTGAGGAGCTCACAACTTCCTTCTTACGGTGAGCCTGATAAAATTGGATAATTACTCTGCTAGACTTAGATCTGTTTCGCTCCTAAAACAAGCTGGTGGACAAAAGTGGGCCCTTGGTTCCTTCCAAAACAAGGTAGGCATGTTCCACCTTATGTGAAGCAGAAGGTTTTATGTGAATGACTTGGGTACCTTAGTGGCCATTGACTTCTCTAATATTAAACAAATCTTCACCCCTCAAACCTCACCGCCAACCTTTTTGTAAAAAAATGGGAATGCTGCAACTTGCGTGAATTAACATCTTGGAAGGAATCCCAGTTATTATTGCTGGGAAGTACAAAGTAGACAGATTCTCCTGCGATACCGACCAACTCCCCTTCACCGTAAACTTTTATTTTATGTTCAGAGTCACAATGTGGGCCCTCATTTCTACAATGAGCATATCTCATCACCAACGTGTCGACAGTAAGAAAAATGCGTTTTTTATTTATTTGCTTGGAGTTCATGAGGAAAGTACCCTGAGCCAATTGGACATGAAAATTATGATTTTCAGAGACATATTCCCCTTTCCCAAACTCCTGTGTACTTTAATTTATGGCGGAAATAAGTTTGGACCAAGGGGATAAAGCAGATGGGTCATCAGAGATATCCGCCTTTTTATTAAGAGATGTCCTTATTGTGGAGGGAGACATCCTTAATAAAACAACCATATTCACTTAAAATTTGTTAGGAGAGTACCTATGGCCAAGAAGACGTTTATCGAGTAATTTTAGACATTTAACTTTAAAAGAATGAGTTGCAAGCAAGAACTGTAAAGCTTGTCTTCAGCGACAAGAGGTTGTATACTTATACTAATTAGTTCATTTTATTCTTTTCCATGGTTTTTAGGATAGGAGAATTGCTATTCATGCAAATGGTTATTCAACGATTACAAACAATTAATGTAACGTAATGATGTAGTTTGGCAACGAGTTGGTAAAGAGTTTATGTGGCAATCAGTCTCTGATAAACAGAGAATCAAAATGTAATGTTTTCACCATACAGCACGCATGGAATTTTTTTTTCTTTTTAAGTGTTTGATCAATATTTGGTATTTTTTTATGTAAGCTTTATCATTTGTCTTTTCTTTATATTTATATTGTAGCCTACTCCTCATTTTTTTTAGAGAAATAAAGAAAATAAATAAATTAGTTTGTACAGATGGTGCATTTTAATACCGAAATAAAGAATAAAGAATAAAGTTGTTTTCGAGAATCGACCAAGTGAATAGCTTTACTTTACTGGGTAGTATTTATTGCTAAAAATGGTAGATCCAGAGATAATATAAAAAGTGGAATAGTATGGGACACTTCCATGGGGGGGTATTTTCCAAGGGGATATTTTCAGGGGCATTTTTTTTGGGGGGGGGGGATTTTCTGCGGGGGTATTTTACGGGGTATTTTCCCGGGGGTATTTTCCGAGAGGAAATTTCGTGGGGGTAGTCTCCAGACGGGGGTTAATCATCAGGAGGGTGGGGTAAACGCTGGCCACTAGTGAGAGTACCTATATATTTTTCTGAAGCGTGGATGCTTCTTCTGTTTTCTAGAGGAATTATCCAAAGGATAGTCTTAGATACTTGTTTTTCTGACTAGGCTTTATAAGAAATATATCTTATAAAGTAGGCTTTATAAGAAATGTTTCTCGATCCCACTTTCTAGTGCTTAAACACAAGAAAGATTAAGATGGCTTACGGAAGAGAATGACAGATTTCAAAAAATTGTACTTTTTGGATATCTATGACCTGACCGAAAACATTTTCCCTTAATGATGTGGAAAGAGATCATTACACCGCGATTCAAAAGAACAGGAACTTCATGTGATGGGATAGTGTGTGTGTGTGTGTGTGTGTGTGTGTGTGTGTGTGTGTGTGTGTGTGTGTGTGTGTGTGTGTGTGTGTGTGTGTGTGTGTGTGTGTGTGTGTGTGTGTGTGTGTGTGTGTGTGTGTGTGTGTGTGTGTGTGTGTGTGTGTGTGTGTGTGTGTGTGTGTGTGTGTGTGTGTGTGTGTGTGTGTGTGTGTGTGTGTGTGTGTGTGTGTGTGTGTGTGTGTGTGTGTGCTAGTGATTTTAGTACTTCAGCTCTTTCTCGGCTTAAGGGTTGGACAGTTATCAGCATTTGTAAGGCAGTAAATAAAAGCTAATAGACTTTCAAACACACGTAAGCTCATCGACTCTACCATGAGAATTCCATTCCCTAGGGGGGGGGGGGGTACAAGTACAACAATAATTTTTGCTACGGTCTTGATATAGTTGAATATTAAGGGAATTGTCGAGTATTTAGACGAGTAATGACTTAATGCCACAAATGATGATACTTATACATCTTTTTGATTATTATCGACCGTAAAGACAGTAAAGAGGTATTGGTGCTGGTCCGAAGTAGCTCTTATACAATCTTGGCGCATGCAGAGCTGACTTCACGTGCCTCTGGATATCCGACTAGCCACCAGAGAACTAAATACACCTAGGGACGGCTGGGATAGCAGCCCTCCTCCTGAAATTCATTGCTTCAAATGGAACTGGAAATACAGCCTCGGATGTCCCACCCACTTTCCCAAATGGATCCAGGCCTGTCCAAGGACGTATTCCTCCGAACATCGCTGACCAAGGTGGCATTAATGTTGCCACCTGGAATGTCCTGACAACCAGCGTGGTTCTAAACTTCTTTTAGCAAATGAATGAAAAAGATATAAAGTGATATTGGATAATTGGAGAAGGACAGACACTGCTTTGATCTGGCTGAACCCAAAAAAGAGGGGGAGTCGGGCTTGCTCTCAACAGCTTCACCCGGAAAGCCCTACTGTCATTCACGCCTATCTCATCACATCTATTGAGAGCGAGAATTGACAGCAAGCACGGGAAGATAACTGTTCTCACCTGCTATGCACCGACAAACGAGGCTGAGGATGAAGATAAGGACGACTTCTATGTTGTGCTGTCCTCCGAGCTCTCCTCCATGCCGCCACACGACTACCTCATAGTCCTAGGAGATTTTAAGGCTGGTGTCGCTAACAGCTCTGGCCTATATGATACGGCTATTGGACCTGTGACGGTTGACGCTCTGAATGATAATGGTGAGTGGCTGCTCAATTTTTGCATCACACACGCCATATCAGTCACAAATACCTGGTTTGTGAGAAGAGACATTACGAAGCACACATTGTACAGAAATGAAGGCAAGACAAGACGACACTGGCTTTCGTCTGTCCAGAACTGCCGCTCATATAGAGGTGCCGAGCTCGGCAATACCGACGATTGTCTTGTTTCTTCAAGGATTAAACTCTGGCTGAGGGCCAACAAGAGTAACTCCTCTTCCTCCAAGAAGATATACATCTCTCAACTGAAGCAAGATCCCTCGGTTCGTGAACGGTATATGGCTGAGGTCTCTAACCGTCTTGAGGCCCTTCAGCAGTGTTCAGAAAGCGAGTCAGCGTGGAACACTTTCAAGGTTTATGTTCTCACTACAGCTACAGAATTTGTGGACTTGAAGCAACGAAAAAAGAAAGGTGGATTAGCAGCCAGACGTTCGAAGTGATTGAGCAGAGACGGCGAGCGAAACTATGAGGAGATATGACACTCTACAGACAGCTCAACAAACAGCGCAACTCTATGCTTCATAAGGACAAGAAAGATTTTATTGGAGGCAAAGCCACTTAGCTCGAGCAAGCTGCGCAAACGAAAGGCAAAGGCGCAACATTCAAGATCTTGCGTGACCTGACTGGCCAACACACCATGGCGTCCACAAGCCTGAAAGTTGTGAATGGAGAAACCATATAAGATCAGTCCCAGGGTCTTGGTCTATGGAAAAAAAATTTCGATGTGCTGCTCAACTCAGATACACCCAATTGAATTGACACAGGGCTTGTTGCTGCTGCTGCAGAAGCTACCACTACCCCCAACGGCGACGAATTTTCTCCTGAGGAGATCAGATTGGCCATAAGGAAACTAAAGAACAATAAAGCAGCCGGTACTTGCGACATCGCTTCTGAGCTACTCACAACAGACGGCCCTGCAATCATACTTTGGCTGCAGATGGTGTTCAGCATAATCTGGCGCACTGAAGTTATACCATCGGACTGGAAGAAAGTATTCCTTGTGCCAGTGCTTAAGCACAAGAGCAGCAAGATGGAATACAGCAACTATCGTGGTATTACCCTACTGTCTGTTCCTGGAAAGCTTTTTACGATACTGCTAATGAAACGTGCAGCAAGTTTCCTATATGCCTTGCGCCACCCCAAACAAGCCAGATTCATCCCAGGAAGGTCGACAACTGAACAAATTCACAAGGTTAGACAGATCATTAAGTGGAATTTGATAAAAAAGGCCCACATAGCTTTTATTGACTTTCGTTCTGCCTTTGACACTGTTGACAGACCGTCTCTTTGGCTAATCCTGAAAGCTGATGGCCTACCCACAAAGATAGTCAGCCTCTTCAAAGAACTCTAAAGCAACACAGAATGCGCCATCCTGGTTAACGGGAAGTTTTCTTCTTCCTTCCCCATACAAAATAAAGTACGGTAAGGATGCGCTGCTGCAGATGAGCTGTTTAACTGCGTCATTGACCACATCCTGAACGAGGCGTGCCATGCCCAACCTTTCGGCATCAGTTATGCCAGGAGGATTCTGTCCGATGTCGACTTTGCGGACGATGTAGATGTCCTTAGTGACAATCTCGCTCAACTTAAGTCTGCACTCGAGGTGCTCTCCTCCACAGCTTTTAGAGTTAGGCTGCAAATCAACCGGAAGAAAAAGAAGATCATGCCTATAGAAAAGGCCACATCAGCAACACTCTCAACTGTTAAGATTAACGGCCAAGCTGTCGAAGCGGTAAGGCAGTTCACACATCTCGGATCAATTATATCCTCAAGTGGCACACTTGACGCTGAAATCTCAGCCAGATCAGCCATGGCAAGCTCTGTGTTTGGATGACTCCTGAGAGCAGTCTTCCACAAACTGCAAATTAGCCTCCATATCAAACCTCGAATTCACAACGCCACAGTCTCAAGCATCGTGCTATACTCATCTGAGACATGACCAATAACCAAGATACAGCTAAGAAAGGTCGAGTCCGTTCAGACTAGACACCTGCAGGGAGTCGAAGGCTTCAAATGGTATGACAAGATCCGAAATACTGAGATTCTGAAGACCTTCAAGCTGGTGAATCTCTCTACCCAAGGAGAAACCCACTCTCTAAGGTGGTACGGCCACTTATTCCGTCTTCTGCTAAGTACCCCCACAAGGATCATTTCGGACTTCAATCCCTTGGAAAATGGCTTGAATTGTCCTCGAGGAAGGCCACGCACTAGATGGGCTGATGTAATAAACCAACGCCTGCTCAGACGCAACATGAATCTAAATGAGGCCCCATCCTTAGCTCTGAACAGGGCTACTTGGAGAAGACTGACAGCACTGTCAACCAGTTCCCTCTAAGCTGGCAACCCTGCTGAGCAAGAGCGCTAAGTCAAGTAAGTCAAAAGTAAAGACAGGGCTCTAGCCACAACGAGACTGATTGGAGAAAACTGGTATTTGCTCACGTTAACTGTTGATACACTGGATAAACAATTTTCCCATAAAATAATATAGTTTATCTGTAGTATCCTTGTCTTATGCATTTATCTGAAATAACAGCGAATACTTTTTTTTAAATATTCACGAGGAAATACAGAATACAATACATTAATTTAGGCATGAAAGGCAGGGGAATAGGCACGGAGGTAGGGCTCATGATTAATAAGGGAAGTTTTAAGTCTTGCTTAAGATGGGAAGCTACTAATATTGGAATTCCAGTTGCTTATTTCGCGACTAAAAAGTTCAAGATATAAGTCATAGCAGCATATTTCCCTTTAGAAACACCTGATGGATGTAGTAATGACTAAGACGAATTTTACCTACAGCAACAGGAACACATAAATAGGATCCCAGGTAGAGATACAATTTTTTTATCAGGAAATTTTACTGCCCAGGCTGATAGGGATGGGGATAGTTGGAATCCTAGCTTTGGCAAATTTGGTGTAAGAAAGGAAAATAGCAACGGTTATAGACTGCTGCAATTTGTTTGTATACCAATCTAGTTTTAATCAATTAGAGATGCCTTTAGGGGGGACAGGACTTTCCCCAGGTGCTGAAATTTTAGAGACACAACTTCAAATAAATAGTCTACCAGTTATAGTCACTTTGTAGTTTTTGAATGTTGTTTTTATTAAAATAAAGTAGAGGGCGCAGCTGGCAGTATGTAAAAGCAAATTGAATCCGAGATTTTCACGGTTCCCGTTTGATTTATCACCAATCCTAAAAAACAAAAGCAATTAGATCGAACTCAATTAGTTTTAAAGTTGTTTGTGATATTTTGTATTCAAGTTTTCTTAATAATCAAAAATTTGTTAATAAATGAAATTTTGTTAAAATTTGGCCTGAGAATTTTTGGGAGACAGGGGGATGGGATACTAATCAAGATTTACCCCTGGACATAAGATAGACCAAAACCGCCACTGTAACCAATGGCAGTATCTGCTCATAAAATGCCCATAATTTAATATGTTGCTTGCATGATAAGAATGGCCGATATTAATTATTTTAATATAAATCGAAGACTGGAAAGATCGATACAAGGTAGTAGGTTATACAGAAATGCCTGTTAAACGTAAAGATTACAGTCCAGTGTCTAGAGCTAAACTAAAGCTGAATTTTAGGATGGTAACTATCTTCCGAAATGTTATGACTTTCACAAGCCCCAGGATGATATTTTGAGAGGAACTTTTCAGGAACATATGAAAATGCAACTGGAGAGTCCAAGATTTGAAAATATTGAAGATGAATGGAATAATTTTAGAAAAATAGTTAGTGAAGTGGTAGATAGTGTCTTAGGGAGAAATTTTCTCATCAGACCCCTTTAGTCCTCAGCTCTACAGATTATTAACAGGTATTTGATCAGCCGATACAGGAGCTATAGTGAAGATCCTATTCTTGTATAGTATATCAGATAAATAAATTAAAATGATTTAAGCTACGTACAAGGAAAACATTGCTACGGTTAAGGTAAGAAATGAGGTTAGCAGTTGGTTCGGTGTTGAATCAGGAGCTAATCAGGGTTATATCTTATGTCCATTTGTATGGATTATTTTAAAGAAAACTCTCCTAAACAACCCTGCAAAGGCTATGAGAGAACGTGGAATCAAATTTGAAGGTAAGACTCTCCTACACTTCGATTATGCAGATGTTTTGAGCGCACTAGTAGAACTGTGACAAAATTAATGAATTTTTGGGGGTTTGAGATTTCAGGGCGCAAACACTGGTAAGAAGACTAAGTCACTTAGCCTAAGAAACTAATGAAGATGATGAGGGGATAATGGATAATGAGAAGATCGAGAGTGGACCGCTTGACATGGGTAGTATTATTAGTAAAGACCGTGGATGCAGTGAAGTTGTATCAAGTAGAATAGCCAAGGCCCAGTGTGTGTATTTTCACGGTTGAAAAAAGGCTTTGAAGAATAGGTAGATAAGTCTACAAAGCAAAATTAGGACATCTGACAATCAGTGTTAAGAAGACTAAGTCACATAGCCTGGGAATAAATGGATGTGAAGTAATATGAGGTAAAAAGAAGACTTGACTTACCTCGGTAGTATTATTAATAAAGACACCCTTTGTTTTTTTCACAGTTAAAAAAGTTTGGAAGAATAGGAAGATTAGTCTGCAAAGCAAAATTAGGATATTTGAAACTACGGGTATGACAGCTGTCAAGTATTTTGTCATGACAGTTAATAATTCTTTTAAGCCTCAAAGTAATGAACTTTTTTCATTGCCAAAGTTTCTTTGTTTTAAGTATCGTATGCATCCTGTAGAGCTTTTGTTAGAAAATGAACATATGATCATTTTCAACTAGGCTAAAAGTATGTTTTAGACTGTATATAGTGAAGTCTGGGGATCTAATTTTCACCAGGTGAATAAAAGTATGGCTCGAACGGACCCACAAAGTAAAGGCAGTCAAAAAAACGTAGATGGACCATCAAAATACAGTCGCTCTTAATGTCTATCTTATGTCCGTTTTGCAGCCATTACACTAAAAACCACACAATCATGCGCCTGCGTCATCTATTTATTTTAAGCCATTCATCTGAGCTTTACGTGACCAGCAGGAAATGAAACAAAAGATGTTAATTTCCTTCGAAGTTTGAATGAAAAAAAAACAGATACAAAGGCTCATAATTATTATCCGTTTTGAAATTAAACAAAAAACAACATAATATTTAGTTTAGAAGTAGCTTTTTGCAGGCAAAAAATTAGAAACATTGCACGGACTAACGGAGCTTCAATCTAAATCTCTGATTGTTCTTCAATTTAACTTCTTCACCAGGAGGAGAGAACCTTAACATCAATTCTGGTTTCATTTCGCCGTACTAAAAACAATTTTTATTTAGAACCGTGTGCTTTTTACTTGCAAAATCATCAAAAACAAAAAAAAAGAAAGCAAATCACCATAATAGCCGAGATAACTGAAAAGAATTAATAAGAACAGACTGACTGTTTAATATATAATAATTTTTTATAGTATTCCTAAAAATCCCAGCCGTTTTAGACTTATTAATTTTAAAAAATAAATGTTTAGAACGTTTTTGTTTCCAGCAAAGTGTAAATGACGTTCTGACGTTTAGAAGTCTTAAGGGGCGTTAATGCTATATCTGATTGTGATAATTTCTGTTCGTTTTAGGTTTGAGTTGACTATTCGTTGTAATGCCTGTTCGTTTTGAGTCTCATTATCCGTTGATATTTATTTCTGTTCAATTAATGTTTTTGTATTTTTCCTGTGACAGCTTTTATGTTAATATGGTCAACAAAAAAATGCGTGCAAAGTCATTCTGTGGATAGTAAAAGCCCATTAAAGAATTCCAAAAGTGGATTTTGCACTCTTTTTTCAGCTTTGACGAAACTTGAGTGGTTTCCGAAAAGGTTTATTGCACACGTGTACTTAAGATTCACAAGGATATATATTTGTTTCTGATTGTTGGACCATTTATGGCTAAACAAGTCTTCTCCTATACATATTCTCATGTTACTAAGTGATCTGTTTAACGACGTCGGGATTAAAAAGTGTATTCCCTTCTTCCGGTGTTTCCATGTTAGAATGGGTGGAATTTGTGTTTGGTGTCATTCAGGAACTTAACTAGCTGTGTCGCTTTTTCTTGCAGCTATCGATTACGTCTTTTCTCGTTTCAATGATTGGTTCAAATACGTTGGTGATTTGTCAACACATACTGAATGTCTTGCTGAGGATTCACACGTTGTGTCTTTTTTGAACCACATTTTCCGAAGATTTCAAATACGGTGTATGACAAATAGCCTTCGATTCAATGAAAAAAAATAAATCAGAAGTACAACTGGCTAAAACGCGGTTTTTCTTCTGCCAGGCCGATATACAATTCTGTTTTTTCTGCGACCACCTTAGGAGTTACATTTAGTGTCAACTATTTGTTCACTACTTATGTCCAAAAGCTGGTGAAGAAGTGAAATTGCGCTTTACGAACATTGGTTATCATGCGTCGATTAGGTTTTCCCGTTTACAAACTGTAAATAACATACTTTATACATTTTTAACCCTTCTGGAATATCCATGCCCCGTAGGAGGCCCGCAGACTCACTGTTTTGAGTACCATAGGAATGATTTGGCAGGATAAAGAAGCTATCATTTATCATGTTTTTTTGTTTTCATATTTTGGATGTTTTCTTTCTCTTCATTAAGACTTTTTTTATACACATAAGCGACTTATTGATTATTTTTTTTTCTAGCTGGTCATATACAAAAAAGAATTGTTTAAAAAGCCTAGTGGCTGATTTCCCATAGCTTAATTTTTAACCTGTATTTTGTCATATGGGGATATTTTTTTTTTGTCCATTTTTGTTCTTTCTTTTTTTCCCAAATTTGTGGAGTCCTGCATTTCCTGATTACAGTGTCACATTTGAAAGAACTCCCTTTCCATCGGTTACTTATTCTCTTTTTTTTCTCCTCTCTATTTTTGTGAGTAGAGGTTTTTTTGCATTTTATATGGTCAAATGATCAACAATTTAAATAGTGACGAAAACCACACTGCCTTTTTAGAACAAACAAACACATTTAAAAACAATAAGAAAACTTTTTCTTAAGACGCTGTGTTCAGAAAAATTGTCCGTATTGTTTCTAAGAGTGCTTTTTTTTGTGATTAATAAGTTAATATTTGAATATATTTTTTCGTGATTTCCATCTTTTAGAAGCCATAGAGCCTTTATGGGGAGCTTATGATGATATTAAGTTGTGGTTTTCCTCTTTTATTTTTTTCGTTTTTTTGTTTTTAAAATATTTTTTGGTTGAAATTGACAGGTACCCAAGATTAACTTAACAAAAGAAATGATATCAATGCCTAAAATGAGCAGAGATTAAATCATACGAAGCCGAACTCGAAGCAAAAGAAATTACCATGAATGGATAAATGAAGCCCAAAACGAATCGAAATTGAATGAATAAGTAAAATCAATAAACTAAAAGGAACATAACTTACTCTGAACAAGTAAATGAAGCCTAAAACGAACAAAACTAAAACCAATAGTCAAGTTTAACTTAAACTGAACATTTGTTACCTCAAATGAGAAATAGATTGCCCCCTCCAACTACTCAAGAAGATTAAAGTGTCATTTAAGCAATTTAATAGTGCCCAGAGGACAAATGGAAAACCTAGACCATTAAATGTGACAAAACCAATCTGAGCAGCTATGGTAAAGGGTATTGAAAATTTGTCCTAATCAATGATAAACGAAAATGAAGAACAAAGAAATAGACGGTTAGAATACTTGTGTCAACGACAATTAAGACAAATCAAAATTGAAAGTAAAGAACAAATAAATATCCGGTAGGAAGATAAACGACAAAGAAAATCAAAACGAGTGAAATAAAGTGAAGAACAAAAAAAAAATGTGCAGTTACAAGACGCACGACAATAAGGAACAGAATGAATCAAAAATGAATGTGAAAAAAATAAATAAGCGGGTAAAAGATTTGCAACAGAGAGAACAAAAAAAATGTGCGGTCACAAGATACATGACATCGAAGATTAAAAGTGACAGCAAGAATCAGAACACGTTGAAATATTTTGGAAAATTGGCTTAGAGATTTAAGAAAGTTTGAGAAAATTCGTTTAGAGATTTAATTTTGGGAAAACGTTCATACGAGTAACGTCATTTTTATAAACACACTCAAGAGAATAAATTACATAATTTCCCTCCCAGGAGTAATCGTGTCGTTTTTATTTCTATTACGCATTCAACAGTACAAAAGGAAGATAGCTCAATATAAAATACCAATTGTAATGAATCTATTTACGAAAGGGGTTTCAAGTAGTTTAGTAATGCCTAGAGGACAAATGAATAACCAAGACCAACAAATGTGCCCAGACCAATCAGAGCAGCTAAGGTGAAAAGTAGCGGGAAAAATATGGAACTAATGATAAATGAAAATGAAGAGTAAAGAAAGATACAGTTAGAATACTTGCATCAACGACAATTACGAGTCAAAAACAAAAGTGAAAAACAAATAGTTATTTTGTATATGACCAGCTGGAAACAAATAATAAATCGCTTATGCATATAAAAAAAAGGATTAACGATGAGAAAAAAATCTAAAATATGGAAATAAAAAAAGTTGATAAATGATTACTTCTGGATCCCCGCCAAATCATTCCCATGGCACCCAAAACAGTGAGCTTGCGGGCCTTCCACGGGACACGGATATTCTAGAACGGTTTAAAAATGTACAAAGTATGTTGTTTACAGTTTGTAAACGGGAAAACCTAAACGATGTATGATAAACAGTGTCCTTAAAGCGCAATTTTACTTCTTCGCAAGCTTTTGGACATAAGTAGTGAACGAATAGCCAACACTATATGTAACCCCTAAAGTGGTCGCAGAAGAAAAAGAATGGTATAGCGGCCTGGCAGGAGAGAAACCGAGTTTTAGCCAGTTTTACTTCTTATTTTTTTTTTTGGTTTTCATTGACTTGAAGGCTGTTTGTGATACAATGTATTTTGAAATCTTTGAAAAATGTGGTTCAAAAAAGACAAATCATGTGAATCCTCTTCAAGTATTTAGTAAGTGTTGACAAATCACCAACATATTTGGACCAATCATGGAAACCAGCAAAGACGTAATTAATAGCTGCAAGAAAAAGCGATACAGCTAGTTAAATGCCTGAATAGCACCAAACACAATTTCCACCCATTCTAACTTGGAAACACCGGGAAGAACGGAGTATACTTTTTAATCCCGACGTCGTTAAACAGATCACTTATTAACATGAGAATATGCATAGGAAACGACTTGGTTAGCCATAAATGGTCCAACAATCAGAAACAAATGTACATCCTTGTGAGTCATAAGTACACATGTGTAATAAACCTACTTGGCCAATGAAAAACCACTCAAATTTCGTCAAAACTGAAAAAAGAGTGCAAAATCCACTTTTGGAATTCTTTAATGGGCTTTTACTATCCGCAGAAGGACTTCGCATGCATATTTTTTTGTTGACCGTATTAACTTAAAAGCTGTCATAGGAAAAATACAAAAACAGAGTTTGTTGCTTTAAAAGTGTAAAAATGGAAGCCCCGATAATAAAAAAAAAGCAATCGAAAATAATGGGAAGGTATCTGAAGCCTTAAATATCATAAACCGAAGTTTATATCAGAGAGCCTTACATACCATAACGTCGCTCCGAACGCTTAAAAACCTCACTAGCCCAATCTCGGGCTGATAGCATAAATGTGGCCCTTAGTTTGTCGGCTTGACCAGAAGCAGTCTGTACTGACTAAAGTAACAAAGGAATTTCAATTGTTGTCATCTAGTTGACCGATTCAAATTTCCCTCCAGTTTTTCTCTCAATGAATGACTGATTATTGAATCAATATAGTAAGTTTTTAGCAGTATATTTGGTATAATTATGCAGCTTTGTACTCCTTTTGGAAACTTGACTAGCTCCTGAATGTCATCTCGTGCCATCAAAGGCTAGGCTATTTGTCTTCTGCTCATTTAGCTTCTCTTAGCATAGACTCTAATAGCCTAGGCCCACTGGACTTAGTTTAGGCTAAATCTTGTTGACAGAAGATTTTGAACCGTCAAACTAATTCAAATAATACTGCAATATTAAAAAAATTCCATATTCTAAACCTTCTGTTATCCCTTCCTGCCCAATTTGGTGATGACTGGCTTTATGTTTTGAACAAGGTAGATTTCCAAGGATACCTAATTTAAGGAGTTGATGTCAAAAACAAGCTTTAGGAATTTGGCATCCTTCATTTTCATCTAGAATATGATTTAGCCCTAGCCTATCCATCTAACCTTTCTTTCATTATAGCCCTAGAAAGTGGGGTTAGGTACAAGTCAAATAGTTTGTGTTAACAAACTATGGTGAGGAGTGACCCAGCTCAATAGTAACCAAAACTCTAAAAACAGAATTTTGATACCAATAGTTACATCATGAGGATTCTATTTTTATATTGATTTTAAATATATAAGTTTTGTCTGGTTTAGTCTTACCCTTCAAAAGTCACAAGCCTGATAAAATCCACCTTATTTTAGAAAATAGGGAGAAAAATCCCCTAAAAGTCATGGAATCTTAACAAAAATCATACTATCAGATTTAGGCTAGTGTATCAGAGCACCCTACTGTAGAAGTTTCAAGCTCCTATTTACAAAAATGTGGAATTTTATATTTTTTGCCTTAAGACAACCCTTATATTGGGTTGTCTGTACAACCCTATATATATTGCTCCAAGCTGCAATTTTAAGGTAATTTTTTAAGGTAAAGACAGATCACATAAGACAATTTGACAATATATATATATATATATATATATATATATATATATATATATATATATATATATATATATATATATATATATATATATATATATATAAATCAGCCAACCAGAGTTATAAGCCTAATAGTAGAGTCCAGCTTTTTATTTTTTTTTTACCAGGTGAAGTATCTCTTCTCATGAGATGTATATATCTCTTCTGAAATATCTCTTCTCAGGAGATATATGTATCTCTTCCCTTCTGCAAGAAGAGATGTATCTCTTCTCACGCTGCTGCTTTTCAAAACTTATTCAAACTAAAAGCTCATTGAATTTCAGTGTCACTATGTGAAAATTCACTTTTAAGTTGTTGCTATCCTTTGTCTTGTGAGCAAGTTTTTACTCACTCCACTTCTTGTCAAATGAAAGTGAATATTTGTCCAGATATTACACAAATAGCCAAATTCCCTCAAAAGTGTTGATTCATCCTTTGAAAGATTATTGGAAGGACTGGTAGCAATCAAGGTGTAACATACAGCTAAAGCAGGTAATGGGAAAGCTAGAATGTGGAAGAGTAGTAGCCTAAAACAGCCACACTACAAAGTAGCAGGAATTCTCTGTTTATTTAGAGGACCAGATTAGGGCAAAACTAATATCACAGCTTCAGAATGCTTGTGACTGCCAGGCTGCCAATCAAGATTGTTTTCCCAGAATATCAAATGGTGCTTTTTGTAGTTGTAGTATGTTGGGTATGCCTTATTTTTATAATACCAATAGCATAGAGTGTAGAACTATATCCATAAAGCCCACCCCACCTTATTCCCTATCCACCCTTACCTCCCCATCCCCCCTTACCTATCAAACTCCTCTCCTACCCAACCTACTAGCCATAGTAAAATTTAGTAAATCCCCCCCCCAAAGCATAATCTTTTAAATTCTTTTTAAATTGAGGTACATGTTCCACCACCCTAATGCTCAATGGTAGCTCATTTCATACAGATGAACCAAGGTGTTTCATTGAAAATGAAGACCTGGTACCAAAATGCAAATCAACAACTATATTATCACTTTGCCTAGTTCCATAATTATGCAGGTCTCTATTAATTTGGTAACTAACTCTTAAAAACATCAGGGGTTAAACCATTCATATACTGAAACACAAATACTGCAGCTTGGTAATCTCTTATATGACCTACATTAAGGAGCTTAAGGACCCTAAAACAAGCATAGGTGTCATACATATCCTGGACATATCTACTGATTCTATACTGCCAATGTTATACCTCAGACTTTGAATACTATACTCTACTAACAGTATTAGAGTAAACATGCTACAGTACTTTTGATAAAATAGTGTATTAAAAATATGGGGTTATGGTATTTGGCTCTAACAACTTATTTTTACTTGCATGTCCCTCACTGTAGAAGACATGAAACCACATTTTTGTCCACTCAAATACATCTGAAGCAAATAATAAATACACCAACAACCAAAAAAAAATACCAACCCCTTATGTCAAAGACAACAAAGACATGCCCCTCTAAATTAAAAAAAAATGGTGTTCTGCTTGGACAGTTTTTTGTACAAGAAACTGATATCACATATTTTGGTCAGCTCATCAAAGATTATTGATCAGCTTTGAAAAAAAAAATATCTGTCTTGGTACAAAAGTTGATTTTCTTGATCTAGGCCAACTTTCTAATCTCACCAGTGGTGTTGTTTTGGGGGCAAGGGAGCAGTTGCCCCTCCCAATAATTTGGAGAAAAAGGGAAAGCTCCAATTTCTTTGGCAATGAAGCTAGGTAACTATCACACATCTTAAGAACTTTTTGATTTTAGTCCAACCTTGATTTGAAACTGGCCAACCTTGTCCCATCTCCTGATCCAGATGTGATGGGAGCTTCTTTGCTTGTACCTACAATTTCATTTGGCAGTATCATAAAGAGCCATTTTCAGTCAATAAATTCTCACAAAGAGAATGAAAATAACAATGCACCCAGTTGCTCTTGAGTGGCTGCTGGGCTCCTGAAGCATGGGGGTCCTGCCATGCTGCTGTGGCTCCAAACTCTGCTCTGCACAGTTATGGTGCACTGAGATCATTCCAAAGGATTGGCAGGCTAGAATAATTCTGCCACTATAGAAAGGAAAAAGGGTCCAAGATCCAATACTGTAATTACTGAGGCACAATGTTGCTCTCCATACCTGCTAAACTGTTTGCAATGACCAACATCAACATGTGCTCCAGTATACTTGAAAGAATAAAAAAGCAGGATTCATGCCTGGATGTTCTACAAGCAAATGGGTATTCACTCCTCTGCAGCAAGTGAAAAACAATGCAGGAGTTTTGATAGAAGGCATATATAGGTTTTGACAAGCTCACTGCTGCTTTTGACTCTGCTTCTGATGCTCCAGTATACTTGAAAGAATAAATAAATCAGGATTCATGCCTGACTGTTCCACAACCAAACAGGTATTCACTCTGTAACAAGTGATAAAAAATATGCAGGAGTTGAGTTCACTGCTGCTTTTGACTCTGTAAATAAGAAGTTACTATGGCTCATACTCAGAACAACTGGTCTTGGAGAGAGAGAGGTATTGCACTCTCTCTCTCTCTGAGAAACTATGTAAACTAACATCAAGCTGTGTCCATGTCAACAGGAAACATAGCCAGCTATTCAGCATTTGCACAGGAGTTTGGCAGGGATATGATGTAGCTCCATAACTATTTAATTGCATCATTGACTGCATGATGACAAGGACGACTACCCAACTGAACTTCAGCCTGAAGTTCGATGACAGACGTTTGAGCAATGCTGACATTGCTGACGACTTGGCACTCACAACAAACACCATCAAAAAACTTGGTGCAGCACTGACCAAGATAAGAGAAGAATCTAGCAAAGTTGGACTCAACATCACCTATAATAAACGAAAATCGTGTTTATTGATCTACACCATCTCAACCACCCCCTCCTGCAGTCAAAGTAAGCCGAAACCAAGAAGCAGTTGTGAAGGACTTTAAGTTCTGTGGTTCAGTTCTGTCAAGTAATTTATCAATCAAGAGCAAAGTCAGTACATGAATTGTCTAGTCAGTCTCAATAAAATTTGGTATAACCCTGTGGAGAACTGCATCAAAGATGGGGATAATAAATGCATCTGCAAGCTCCATCCTACTAAATGGCACATAAATTTGGCCAAAAAACCACCATAGCTTTAAGGAAGCTGGATGCAAGTCAATCCAAAGGACTCCAAAAGATAGAGGAATGTTGCTGGTATGATTTTGTCAGCAATGTCAACCTCCTGTCTTGTGCAATGAATTTTCCTTCTCCCTGCAAATTGTGCAACCTATGCAGGGGTCATCTCCCAATGGTAGAAGAAATGTCATGTTGCATCATCTATGATTTCAATTCAATGGCTGCCAGGGGGAAAGGACCACATGACCGTCCAAAAATAAGATGGGCCAATAGTGTACATCAGTTACTAAGCAAGACAGCAATAAGACCTGAAGATACACCTGCGGCTTCTCAAGACCAGGTGTCCTAGAGGAGGATGGTGGGTGCTCTTTTGACGCTGGCGCCAATCGGCAGGAGAATTAGGTATGATGTAGCTAAACTCCTCTGCTGCTCATTGTGATTTGCTCCCTTTTTATGAAAGTATAATTCTCATCTGCCCTTCTCAGTCATCTGAGGTCTTTGATCTTTTATCCCATTATTATAGTCTACAGTACGTGTAAACGAGTAAATAAGATGAATATTTTAATTTAATCACTTGTTAAGGGATCTAAACCTGTCAGTGAATTTTTATAGACCTATTGAACAGGCACAGTACAAAATTAATAACTATACAGATCCTACTATATAGGTGGGGCTAAAATAACCTATACACATCAGGGTTGAGGGAATCCACCTGAAAAAATTGTGAAATAATGGTATGCAAGTTAAAAATTTATCCTGCCCTTTCCTGTCTGAAGCAATTGTTTGACCTGTTGAGCAATAAAAAGATAAAAAACTTTTTTGCTTTGCTCACAATCTGTACTCAAGGATTCTTTAAAATCTCTTAGGGAGCCTGAGAATAGCCTCCCCCCATGCTCCTTATTTGCATGCATGGTTAAAATGGGTCTCCCTAATATTAATGTGCTTTCATTATTTTAGAAGAGCCAATCATTAATTAATCAGGAAGTGTCTTAAAAATTAGAGCTGCATATCGCAGAAACCTTTGGTCCAAAGGACACATAAAAAATACAGAAGAATTTGGACAGAAAGCATACTTTTTTTTCAGGGTTTTCATCCTCTTTTTTCCCTTTTCAAAAATTACCTGATACCTATCTATTTAAAGTTTAGAGTATACTCGTATGTGCATCAGTATAAAGTATGTAAATCTATTTTTCTTTTTCAGGTGGAAAATGACAAGTTATTGATGTTGTTTCCTCCAAAAAACAGGTATGACTAAATACTTTGTAATCTACTTTAATTTCAAAATCAACACGTGTATTCCGATGAAAGTAAAGAGCCCTTTAAAGAGACAGTTAAATAAGCCATTCCAGTTCTGAAAGTTGGTAATGAAAAAAGTTAATCTTGTTTTTATACCTTGCTCTTGTGTTAAAGCATTCAATCTTGATTCATAGTGTACCTTTCTAGAAAAGTACACCAAAGCCCCAGTAGCCTCAAATTGTAACAGGATTATTTGTTTGGCAGAGGAATCCTTTTTATTTTTCAAAAGTAGATTTATAAGTATTACTGTGGGGCTATTTTATATGTTCAGCACTAAACCTGCAGCAAGGGATCCATTGATGAAGTCAGAAGCATATCAGGCCTTTGTCTTTAACTAAGTCATTCGGCTCATATTGGGGTATAAATCATAGTTTTGAGTAAATGACTTATAGCCATCTGCATGTCCGTACATGGAAGGGGGCAGAGGTTTTTCCAAAAAATCTCTCTAGAGAAATGTTGATCTAAAAACTTTTCTACTGCCCTTTCGTGTCTAGGTATGGGTCAGAGATGCGTGTGCATCTTTGGTCAAGTCAAATTGTTTGCTATGAAAACTGTTTAATCTCGATTGATTGCATTGAGGCTTACTCACTTCCATGGTCCTATTTTTCTTCAGTCACCTTTTGTGTGTGTGTAAAAGGGGGATTTTGTCGGTTTTTTTCTTTTAGCTCTTTTGGTTGTACATTTTTCTGTCAATTTATGTTCAGCTGTTTTAGTTTTATTATCTCAGTTACTTTTCCAAATTTTAACGTTTTTGACAGTTTTGGTTTACAGTATAGTGGAGATCATTGTCAACATAGTTGCACTTTCTCTCTTCTTTAGAGGCAGGCGAATTTTCACGTTTTTCTTCTCTTATCTTGTTGATCATAATGTCTAGCCATTGTGGTTTGAACTTATTTGCATAGCAAATCTGCTGGGTATTGTTTATTTGACAAATGTTATGTTGTATAGCAAAGGGCTTTCTTCATACAAGCTGGATATTAACCTGCTAAGGATCCAGTCACCACCAGCGTTGCCAACACGGTGCAATTCTACTGTTTTTGATACAATTTAGAGGTCCTGGTACATTGCTGTTCATTTGGAAATTCTTGGGTGTAATCATATTTCTCGGTACATTTTGGTTTTACTGGCTCCTTTTTGACTTTAGTATATTTTAGTTTACTAAAACTAAAAAATATATTTTTTAGTTTTGACCGTGTATCTACGCTGCCGAAAAATTTTAATCCCAATTTAAATCACGTACAAATTAAGCATTTTGAACAGCAAGGTTTGGCAATCTTGTTGTAGTAAGGTTTTAGGTTTCGTTCATTCATTCGTAGTAATTTCTGTTCATTTTAAGTTTGACCTATTATATGACTTTATTTCTATTCTTTTTAAGTTTTAATATTGCTCTTTGGTTTTCTTTGAAAGTAGAGAAGTATTCAGAATCAAATTGGCTTCAGATCTTTCTTGCATGCTTTAAAAGAAAATCAACTGCGGGAAATGCAGTTAGGGGAGTTGGTATAACATTAAAAGCAATGGAGGAATTACAAAAACCAATATTCACACTTTACGCTGCCGAAAAATTTTAATCCCAATTTAAATCACGTACAAATTAAGCATTTTGAACAGCAAGGTTTGGCAATCTTGTTGTAGTAAGGTTTTAGGTTTCGTTCATTCATTCGTAGTAATTTCTGTTCATTTTAAGTTTGACCTATTATATGACTTTATTTCTATTCTTTTTAAGTTTTAATATTGCTCTTTGGTTTTCTTTGAAAGTAGAGAAGTATTCAGAATCAAATTGGCTTCAGATCTTTCTTGCATGCTTTAAAAGAAAATCAACTGCGGGAAATGTAGTTAGGGGAGTTGGTATAACATAAAAAGCAATGGAGGAATTACAAAAACCAATATTCACACTTGTGAGCGTCCAATCCAGGTTCTGGTTGTTCCGATTTAGAATACTTTTCTTTCAAAATTTTTAAAACGAGTACTAAAACGTCGGTTAAAATCGTTAGAAAAATTCAAATGAGGTTTTATTAGCCAGACAGAGTTTTGAAGTTGGTGACAAATGCTGCTGATCCTACTTGTACTTTAGTTTTTATTCTCCTAATTGTCAATTTTAAAACGCAAATCATTAATATATGCTAACATATGAGAGTCGATGAACAAATGCCGTAGAAATGCACATAAGTTACCTGAAAAGGGAATTCAAATAACTAAAAGACGGTATTTACGTGGCATGCAAAGTAAGGGCCAAAGCTCATCCCAGCAAAACAAGATCTTATTCGAGGGGAGCTACATAAGGAATTTTTTGGTCACTTTCTGCTGATTATTCACTCACATTCTTTATTTTTAAACTTGTTGCTTGCTTCGCGTAAAAATTGCATACCAGTATCGAACATCTTTTGTATTAGAAATTGAGCTCCCATGTTTTCAAACTTTCTAAGACGCATATGGTTATATAAGTTTCAACTTCAATTTTCATTTTTTGTATCCACGGTACTGTAAATGTAAAGCCATGCGATGTGAAAAAGGGATTTCAAATGCTTTAATTTTTAATCTACTAATTTTGTTATCCCTAATTTTTAATTTAGGGGTTAAGCATTATATAGTTTATTATTCACAAGGGGGGGGGGGTTAGGTTTAAAAGCAAAGACTTCGAAATAGACAAGTCATTAATATCTATGACAAATATTTCCTGACCCCTGATTCAGAAAAGAGTGTACACTCAAGGAATGGAACTGTCAGGTCTGGGCTCCTCAAAAGTGCGAAATTTTGCCATTATAATTCGTATATGTTTTTTGAGTTTACCTGTCTTTTTGGGTCTATTTTGATTTTGCCCCTCTCCACAATCTTGTGCTATATTTTTGAGTACACGGCAATTTAGCAGGGACAGCGGAACCTGTAATTGGGTATTTATTTAGAGCCTATTTTTGAAGCCATTTGTTTTGTTTATCTTTTGATTTTTGGCCCAGGTCAAAGGCTAGAACGCACGAATGTTTTAATTGCAGCAATTTAATTCATACACCCGGAAACTAAAAAAAATGGTATTTGGGAGTTAGACTGGGAGAGGCTAGGATATATCATTGCCTTAATTGGAGTCATGCTATAAAAAGTTGGAGCAAAGTAGCCTATTTTACCTTTTAATTGTTGATTCTTATTCGTTTTTCACAATAATATGCCAAATAATGATTTTACTCCATTTATATGGCTTTTAACGATGTTAATGTACTTCTTTTTAACTAATCGTCTTTGTAAAAATAATCCACTATAATCCAGGATTTTTGTTCGGGGGGGGGGGGTCCACAAATAAAACTTTATTGGGCATCCAAAATGTGTTTTTATGTATTTTTATTAAGTTTTTACGAGTTGCACAAATATTTTTTTAGGGGGAGGGTCAAACCCCCTAACCCCTCCCCCGAAAAGGGCCTTGATTATAAGTAATATAATTCCTTTCTTGAGTGCTTAATTACCTGTCTACCGATCAATTTCATGACCTGCTTACTTTTGGCAGATTTAATTTATTACGAAAGCTTAAGGACTTTTTCTCTAATGACTGACAGTGTTTTGCCACGTATGTACTTGTTTCATTTCAATCTACAATTTTCATTTTGTAAGTGTAAGTTGAAAACAGTTTGATGTTGTAATTCAATCTGATGACATGGTTGGAAATGGTGAGTCTTTCTTTAGAGTTTATGTTCCAGGCTATTTGAACAGACGCATTAGCATGGTATAATAAAAGGTTTTTAATGCGTTAGCTTTTATACACAGTTACACATACATCCGCTCTTAGTGGGGGAGGTAGGGAACGTTTGAGCAGTATTCGAGTTCTTACTTATAATAAAAACAAACTGTATGAAAGATATATTTTGTTTTCAATAAAACGTAAAGCACACTATCTGTTAGTTTTTTGGGGCTGGGGGAGGGTTGAGAGGAGTCAATAGTATACTCATTAGAGATTTTTTTCTTTTCAGTTTAAATTTGGCTTCATTGTTCATTGCAATTTTCGTTTATCTTAGGTTTAATTTCTTCATTGATAGTAATTAAATAAAAAAAAAACAAGTTTTTTTTTACTGAAAGTAAGGAGCGACATTAAAACTTAAAACGAGCAGAAATTACCCCGTATATGAAAGGTGCTGTTCCCTCCTCAACACCCCGCTTTTTACGCTAAAGTTTGACTCTTTCTCTCAACTCTACTTTTTAAAACAGTAAAAACTTTAGCGTAAAGAGCAGGGCGGTGAAGAGGGAACAGCACCTTTCATATACGGGGTAATTTCTGCTCGTTTTAAGTTTTAATGTCGCTCCTTACTTTCAGTTAAAAAAACTTGTTTTTTTTAATTTAATTTCTGAGCGTTTTTTAGTTAATCCATGTTTTGATTTCGGCTCCCCGTAGGTGAATAATTAAAGCGAAATTTTATATATTTATTTATTTGGCTAAATGGCTATCCCATAGTTTTGATCGAATGATTTTGAGAAAGAAGGAGGGGAGAGGAGGCCCAGTTGCCCTCCAATTTTTTGGGTACTTAAAAAGGCAACTAGAACTTTAAATTTTTTACGAACGTTTTCATTAGTAATTTATATACGTAACTTACGAATTAGCTTACGTAACAAACTTCTATATTTGTATGTTTTTATTACGTATATGAGAGGATTCGCCCACTCGTCAATGCCTCGCTCTTTACACTAGAGCTTAAATTTGTTCCCCTGAATCACAAAGGCCGTAGAATAAATAGTTGAAATTACTAAAAATACTTTAGCGTAAAGAGTGAGGTATTAGGACGAGGTGAGCCCCTTATATGCGTAATATTTTCTGTTCGTTTTAAGTTTTAATGCTACTCCTTACTTTCAGTTGAAAAAACTTTTTTATATTTATTTTTTCATTGTTTTTTTTTTTAAATAATGCTAGAAAATACTGCGCCCTCTTCATGGAAATCTTCTTCCCCCATGAAATATTCCTCCATGGAAAGTTCCTCCCACATAAAATGGCTATCTCAGAATTTTGATCTGACGACTTTTGGGAAAAAATAAGCGTGGGAGGGGGCCTAGGTGCCCTCCAATTTTTTGGTCACTTAAAAAGGGCAATAGAAATTTTCATTTCCGTTCGAATGAGCCTTCTCGCAAAATATTAAGACCACTGGGTCGATACGATCACCCCTGGAAAAAAAAAAAAAAAAACAACAACAAATAAACACGCATCCGTGATTTGTCTTCTGGCAAAAAATACAAAATTCCACATTCTTGTAGATAGGAGCTTGGAACTTTTACTGTAGGGTTCTCTGATACGCTGAATCTGATGGTATGATTTTCGTTAAGATCTATGACTTTTAGAGGGTGTTCCCCCTAAATGTTTCAGGCTCGTAACTTTTGATCAGTCGGACCAAACTTGATGAAACTTATATATTTAAAATCAGCATTAAAATGTGATTCTTTTGATATAACTATTGGTATGAAAATTTCGTTTTTTAGAGTTTTTGTTACTATTGAGCCGGGTCGCTCCTTAATACAGTTCGTTACCACGAACTGTTTGATTTCCACTCGCTTTAGATTTGACAGTTTATATAAACGTGATTTCCTCTTCAATGGTTTTACATTCGCTTTAAATCTCACGGGACAACTTTCTTTTACTTTAAGTTCTGTTCGTTTTTAAGTGGGAAGTCTAGCTACGGCCCGACACTTTGGCTGGGGAAGGGGATGTATTTTTTTCCAGAATCTGTACGTCTTATCAGAAGGGGGCTACCAGATTTTAACCAAACTTAGTAGGAATTAAAAGCTAGTGTTCTAGTTGTGTTTTTGTGTTATCTGGACACAATTTAACCTCTGTTGGATATAAGGAAGGAACGTCTTAAGTTCTTACCTTTGGGGTATCCACTAGAAGGGATAGTTGGATCTCCATCTAACTTGAGGGGAGGTAAGAGTTGGTGCTTTAGCCCTACTTTTGGGAGATCCGAACTCGATTAGTGTTTCATAAGGATTATTTTCTTATGGAATATAATCCTTTTGAAAGAGTATTGTCAGATTTTCAACTTTGTGTAAATTAAGATTCTTAGTTGCATTTCTTGAGTCAATTTGTAAATGAATCGACTTCCTTGGGGGGGGGGTGCACTATTGTTTTGTCGTGGAGAAATTTTCCTTGATCCCATGGCTTAGGCTTCAACTTTGTCGGAAGTTGTAAAAATATCCCAATTGTGCCTTTTCATTGTCCCCGGGGGGGGACCATGCTCAATTGGGCCTTTGTCAAGAAAGGACTACGTTCTAGTCGTCTGTATCCATCAGAAGTTCAATTGTTAAAATTTGGTAGGGAATAGCAACTAAGAATTTCGTTGCATTTTAAGCGGATTCTAGTCCAAAGTGCAAACAATTGACTCATTTCTCATAGCTACTGAAAAACTTCAGCAAGTCTTGGTACCGAGGGTCTTGTTGATTGTCGAATTTATATATTACATCACTACCTCCGTGATTCTTCCCTCCTTAAATCGAAGCTCATTTAATGTAGAAAGCTGTGTAGTTTTACATGATCATGTGTATAAGGCGTATACAGGTACACAGGAACTTTTTAGGAGGGAGGAATACAGAAACCTCATGAATTGAATAAGAAACGCCCAAAAATGGGAAAAATTTATGCTTTTTGGTTGTAGGGCCTAAGCCCCACCTTTTGTGTACGTCTCTGTTTCAGTATTAGTATACTTTTCTAGGATATATGATATAACTGGCAAGGTGATAATTTGTTCCCACCTTTGTGACTATAATTTATTTTAGCAACTTTTAAGAATTCTACAAAACTTGCACTGTTTTAGAGATGCGTTAATGAGGGGAGTAAAAACAAATTAAATGTAAAGAAGTTCTCATAGTCTTATGTTTTAGCATAGACTTAGTAAAGAGCCTTGTGTTGCCCAAGCGTTATTTTTTTCGATCTTATGTTCGTGGAAAATTGAGGTAGGGCTCATTCGATCGCAAATGCAAAGTTCTAATAACCTTGTAAGGGGTGAAATTCAACTAGAGGGTAAACTAGTTCCCCTTTGACTCCCTATGCGCCCCTTTCCAAATCAATCCTCACGTACTCTCCTCTCCAATGCCCCATAGTTCTCCATAAGAACAGTCTGATTTATGGACGGTCTTTATTATGAATTATATTATGATTTTAGTCTCATGTTGGTAACCATCTGTTTTAGAAATTCGTAAAGACCAGATTTGGTAGAAATCAAGCACTGTTTGTGGAACTTATGCTCAATTTGTTTTGATTTTGGATGTGTATTGCAATATGGGGGCTCATATTTATAATTAGCAAACTTAGAAACCCTTAACTATCAATGTCGCTGGAAATGAAACACTATTTTCTGAATTTGTTTTTCATATACTTCATGAATTTTGTTTTGCCAACACTTAAATGGGCTGTTTTACCAAGATATTTTTGAAAACCTTATAGAACAAGTATTCAAAAAAGCAATGCTATCATTTACAGAGAGTCCAATAAGAAAGCCATCTTGGGTGTTACGAAAAGGCTGCGGTGCAACACATTCAGCTTCTAAATAACTTAAAGCATTATTTGTTTTAACTACTAAAATACCTTTAAAAGGGTTGTAGAATATCATGGTATCAAAAAACGAAATTCAACAACAAACTGAAAATATGTTTTATTTATTATCCTACAAGTAACCAAAGATGAACAAACAACTAAGCTAATGTCCATTAAGAACAAACATGCTCATCATGACAGAACTATCTTAAAGGTAGTCAAGGACTCATCACATATCATAACCATCATTATCACCATCAGTTTGGTATACATTTTGTCGATCCTCATCATTTTGACAAGCACTGCTACACAATCCATGCAGGTTAAGCAGTTTGTTTTGCAAGAACATCTGTCGGTAGAAAAGTCATTTTGTATTGACAGGTTACCATTTCAATGATGGCCTTTGAAGCTGAAGGAGGATTTGTCATGGTTGATTTCAGCTGGCCATCAAACTTCTTGTGGTAGCCACTGTTCAGGAGACCTATCTGGTGATCCTGCAGAGCAGTACTGACCTGGCCTCATAGTCTAGCTTGGATGTGGATTCTCAGAACATGTTTTCGTTTGGCTTCAAGGCTAGGAAATAGTTTATCGCTTTCTGCCATATGCTTGCAGAAGAGATGCCATGTAGTTCAGATATGTTATTGGTTTAGATTATTTTTGTGGCGCAGGCGGCGCAGATAAAACGTGCTAAAGTGACCAGAATAGTTTGGTCACTACTGTCTCTGTTGAAACCATCTGCAGAAATTTTAAAACATGATAGCAAAGACACAGAATGCTAGCAAGGTCTTTGCTCTTTCTTCCTCTACTGCCCTCCATATCGGCTCTATCTCCACTACTCCAGACACCGTGTATATGGATGTTTTTTCAGTGTGAGATCATAGTTTGCATTGTCAAACACTAAGATATCTGTCCTTTGGAGAAAAAAGAACCCTGTGCATTTGACTGGATTTGCTGTGATGCCAGGACAGTCTGGTGGACCAACAGTGATCCACCAGATTCGTCATGATTTTTATCATGAAAGAGTGAGTCTTTGTTGCTCACTGTATGCCTTTAAAAACAGGTAATGATTAGTTTTCGTGAAGTACTGTTGTACTCCAGTTTCCCTGCTGCAAGTTATTGGGTTAGTTTTTGTCTTGTCATGTGAAAGGAACCAATTGATTTGGAGGCTTTTTATGTTTGTGTTATTTCGGACCAGATGCTGGATTATGACTCTTCCTTGCCTTCTTTTATCCCTGGTGTTTAGTTTTCCTTGTGTGTGTCAAACACGAGATGATTTCATTCTAATCTTGTGTTAGAGTCATCAGCCTGTAATTGGCGCATTTACTGGCATGTTTGGCGGTCATAATAGTTGCTGGCTGCTTTGACAACTTCTGCAGAAGAACCATTGGGTTATCTTGTGACTTTAACAGACGCTTGTAAATCCTATCCTCTGGTGGATGATCTTCTTGTGGATTTTCAGTCATTGTAACTTATTGAGTTGGTGGATCAACGTAGATTCGTCCAGGTATCGCAGGATTGCACCATGTAGTTAAAAAAAGCTCTCGGTATCAGAGTGAACTCACAGTTCCCAATGGCCTCTTGCTTGTTGATGCCTCTACTAGACTTGGCCTGGATCATTAAATTGCCATACAAATCCTTATTCTCCTTGATATCTACTGTCTTTTCTCGGAGCATTGTTGCGGTTTACTTGTTTCGATGCATGACCGTCTTCTTCTTTACTTATCCTTCTTCACTGGTGCCCATAGGCTGACCTCTTCATTTATTCGCCCTGAAACATATTTTTCATACAGCTTCTGATCAGGCACATCTGCATTCAAAATTGATGGTTCATATTAATCAGGGATATAGGAATGAGTGATTACACTGTACGGCCTCCTTTAGAAGCAAATGAATCTCCATATTTCAGAATAGCCTTCTTAACCTTATCGATAGAACAATGCTCACTATTGACAACACTTGGCCCATGGGCATGGTGCTCGCTGATTTGGTCACGCTTCAGGTCAAACTGACTCTTGAACGCTTCAGCTAAACGAGAGAGCTCTGGAGTAACCAGGAAGAATCTGTCTGGCATTTGCATTGTTTAAGATGTCAACAAGTTCAGACTGTATTTTCATCAGCTTGCTCAAATGCTCGTATGCATGGTTTGTTGCGGTTGATACAAAGAGGATGTTGTTCTTAGTGACAACAATATCGCCTGCTCGTAGCTCACCGCAGGCTCCTCGGTGATTGACCTCAGGTAGTATATGTCTACGATATATCTAGGCCACAATCGTTTGTATTTAATCTTATCAAAGGCAAAGAAGAGCTTGCTTAGTTGCTCCTCGGTTTAGAGATGAACCATTCCAGGTAGTAGCAACAAAGAACGAAAATGATTCTACTGGATGCATACATTTCATCACTGCCTTGAGCATTGCATTCTTGGATCTTTGTGTTTCGCATTTTGAAAAACTTTGAGGACATCAGGTGCAGTCACGGTCTCTTGTAGAGTGACATTTTGTTTCCCAGACTCAGCTTTTGTGTGCTTGCTCTCATCAGAACAGGTGGTTTCAACTCACTGCGGTGCCCTCAGACATACCTCTTTCAATTGCTGGTTTTCCTTGAAGAACTCCGTCGCCATTTTTTAGAGAGCTTGGTGTGAATAGGTCTTGGCACGAAGAGCACGTTTGTAATGGTTAAGTTCCAGGACCTGACTTGTTCTTGTTGATCAACAGATGTGAGCTTATATCCAGGTATCATCATGTAGCAGTTTTAGTAGAAAGTAACCACATGATTACCACGAGTCAGTTCATTTGAATCAATTTTGTTCATATGTTTTGCATAGTACAGTTTTCTATGATTTGGCATAGATGTTTAACAATAATCATGCAAGCGAAAAACATAAAAAGTCAGGGTTATATAGCGGCTGGAGAAAAACGTTGCAACACCACATATTGGTAAAGTATTAAAATTGAGAACATATGGTGTTTGGTGGATTATATCATTGATTTTCTTGACCCCGAAAATGGTATTTTAGCAGTTATGTTTAATGCTCAAGGTAATTTAGAAGCTAAGATATTGGCAAAAATATGTTTCTCTGCAGCCATTCTGTAACTTTCAAGACGGCTGCCATATTGGAATCTTTAAATGGAAACGTTGTTTTCTAGAAAAATATGCCCTTACTCACATCGCTCTTTACCAAGTTAGCGCTTACGTGTTGAATGTGACATCTTACTATTTCTTTCGAGGATGTAATTCTTTTCGTTTGGTCCTGGCTGGATTGACAAAAAGCAGAACTACTCGACTTTATTTGTGGATAGAAAAAAAAGGGCTAAATTTGAAATGTTCCAAAATTAAGGACAAAATAAAGTGTGTCAGTGGGTCCAGTAAATTGGATTATCACTTTGCTCATTGTAAAAAATTAGCGGTTCTTAAAAAATACTCTTAACGCCTAAAAGGGAAGTCAAGGAGTCAATTAACCTTAATTTCTAATAGAAAACTTGTTTAAAACCGGTCAAGATATTTAACAGCTCCAAGCAATACATTTTCGATATTTTGCCAGGCACTTTTTTATTCAACTCTTTCTGTGTAATGGATAAAACCTTCAAATGTCAAATTTTCAAAGAAAATAAATACTGTTTACAGGTGATGCTATGGCATTCTTCCCATACCCGTAACACTAGTACTATTGCCCGTTTGAGGGCGGGGTAGTAAAAGTATGAACTGTTAGGTTTGAGCAGGAAAAGAGTTACTTTTCTTTCATGAATTACTTACAAAAGACTAAAAGTAGTAGAATTAAAACATTTCTAAAAAATTTTTAAAACGCTTTGATCTCCACATTCACTAAAAAGTAAAAACAAAGAGTTCCCCTGCTGCACGGGAAGCTTAAAGAAAATGGGGGTATTTCCGTATCCATGGAGGGGGGGTCGGAACCCCCCCCCCCCAGAACTTGTTGTTCGACTTGTAAAAAAAAATACATATAAACCAAATTTTTTATGCATTTTCTAAAAAAAAAAAAATTGTAACCCCTCTCTCCACAAGAAAAAATTCTGCATATGGCCATCTGTAGGTGTGTCGAGACATCTATTTCAATTGTTCGAGAACGTCATTTTATGTATTGACAGCCAATATCTGAATCTCTAAGACACAAACTGAAAAATATGGCCATTTAATATCCATGCGGGGTCCTGTGGTGGCCCAGTAGGTTTGACCTTAGCTTGGTAATACGGGACCCAGAGATCGAATCATGCTGCAGCAATGCACTGCAGGGCCGACGCAGGGACCTTAGTAGTCAACAAGCGTCGTTAATCTGATATAAAAATATAATATCCATGCGGGGAGGGGGTTAGGGAAGGTTGGACACCCCCCACCCCCAATAATTTTCGTCGACTTGTAAAAATGTAATAAAAATACATATAAACAAATTTTTGATGCGTTTTATAAATTTTTTTTTTCGTAACCACTCTCCCCCTGCACATGGCGTTGCATGGGAGTGTAGAGACACCTTTTGTAATTGTTCAAGAACGTCTTTTTATCTATTGACAGCCCTACACTTTCAGTCTTAGCTTAAGATTTTCATTTTATGGGTAGTTAAAACTATTATACTTCTTATATGTTTAGAGATAAAGTTCTTTTAAAAAGTTATTTTTTTTGCATTCTGTTTTACAGTGCTGGGAATTAGGACTTATACAAATATGGCGAGTATTCAACAGAATAAGAGCAACCAGAATCGGGAAAATGGTAATACTCGACCTGTAATGAAGAAAAATGGACTTCAGCAACGATCTGCTCTTTCATCTGTAACCAGCAATAGGACACAACCAATTAGAAAAGTTAAGGTATGTCTAATTCTTATATTTCTTTCTTGATGTTCAACCTAGAGGTAACATTTACAACAAAAGAAAACTTCAACACAACAAAACAATAGAAAATGTATAAAGTCTAATATAACAACTTACTGAACGATATGCGGTTGTTGAGACCTCGTTGGAAATTTGCGCTGGAGTTTTTGAAGATTTATAACTTGGAATCATCTCTCAACAGGCAATCATGAATCTGCCAGCTTTGGGCTTTGTTTGTTCTTTATTTTTTTTTTTTTAGAATTGTCACTGCACTAACCCCAAGAATTTTATTAAAAACTACCAGAGTTTATTGAACAAGTAAAAAAGTAGCTTGGTGCTGAAAAGCACAAATTTTGCAAGTATGTAGTTAATAAAGAGCTCCACACACGATGTAGATAAAACTGAGAGTATTAAGTGCTTCAGTAATAACCAATTAAATGCGAGTTCACTAATACCCAAATCAAAACACTTCATACATGCAATAATGTCCAAATTATTGACAGGCCATTTTATGGGTTCAGTTACTGTCTTTCCTTGATTTGAATGTTATCTGCGCACTACTTAATGCTTGATACAATCCGAAGAAGATTCAAAACCTCAAGATCTCTATCACACAAGTACATACTTTGCTCTCGCTAGGTTAAAATCTATGACGGAACCTGCCGGCCTCAAGGTCCTTCCCTTGAAGAATGGGTACCCTTGAGCAGTGTTGGCAATTACTAAACTCAAGTAAATAATTTCAGTACTTGTACTCTACTTAGGTAAAAAATTTCAAAAGTACTTAATAGTTATACTTGAGTAAAAACTAGAACTACTTGGAGGATTATACTTTTCTGAAATAGCACCCAATAACTGAAATTTTAATAAATAAAACTTTGGAGTATGTTGATTCGTCTTTCGTTTTGAATGGGCAATATTTATAGATTAAAGGAAAAATAGATACAGATGGTGCCATTTCAGCTGTGTTTAAAAGTTGTCCAAATAAGTTTCTGGTGGGCCACATTTATGCCACAACAAATTTTCATAACACCTTAAGGTGAGTGTAAATGTAGAGCTAGCTACTTTTCTGGTGATGATTGCTTTAACAATAATGAGGAAGAAACTGCTGCAGAAAAACTCAGAGAACACAATGAAAATACTGTGTAGGTGGGGACTCTTTTACATGTGGATGATAGGCAAAAAGAACTAATCATGCTGAAAGACTACCCAAGAATAATGAAAGTCTTCAAAAAATTTAACTGCATAATTCCTTCGTCTTCACCTGTGTAGCGACTGTTTTTGGCTGGTGGATGAATTTGTACCCCAAAACGGAACATGCTTAGAGATGCTTTGTTTGAAAAGCTACTACAATTGAAAAGAGCAAGCAAGAAATCCAAATAAATTGGTATGTAGAATTGGGTGATGAATGACGCTTTTGATATGGTTTTTACTATATAGTATTCTGATATTTTAAATGAACCGCATTTTCATTATCTAAGACTTCCTATATCTGGTAGTCAGATTAGAAAACAGTTTCTATTGTTTTTGCTAGGTACTTTTTCGATAGGGTTCAGAATCAGATATCTGAAGACAAGCATTTTACTTCTGAAAACCAGCACATAGCATGATCACAGTACTATTGCCATTGGAGTTCTTCTAACGAATATCTGTATGGAGGCTTTTTGGCAGTCGACTCGGTGAGATAACTGCAAATGATATTCCTTACTATCTGCCTGGCTTGTTTGGTCTTCGTCAGTGTCACCGGGAAGTCAAATAGATACTACAAAGGTTACTTATGAATTATAAGAAAAACCTCAATTGTAAAGTACTGAAGTAATGTGGAAATACATGAGTACTTAAATACTAAAGCACTAAAAAAACTTATAATTTAAGTAGAATTTTGGGGGAATACTTGATACTTATACTTAAGTAAAAATTTCCTGGAGTACTTAGCACTTGTACATAAGAAAGAAATAAAAGTATTTCCCACTCGTATTGCCTTGCGAGCTGAATTAACATCTTTGGGGCGCAAAGATGTGCATCCTGTTTCGCATACATTTCTTTCTCGTTGTTAGCATTTCTTTTTATGCTCAAATTAGTTCCCTAGAAGTTAGCTGCAGTTACAATACCAAAGATTAAAGTTCGTCAGGCTATGTTCCTTATTGATCCAGATTAAGAGACAAATATTCCGCAATTTCCGACTGTATTGATGTTGACTGTATTGAAGTTCAAAACCAAAACCCGCTAAATACATATTTCATTAATATTCTTTGATTTCATCAACTTTGGTATTTAAGAGTTTTGACGTTCCTATCGCTAAGAAATAACGCTCAGTATCGGTCTCTATCTCTTTTTTATTTGCTAACTGCAACTAAATTGTGGTTAACCAAAAGCCGGCTCGGTCGGCTTGTCGCCTTTTACTGCTTGTTGAGTCTTTGGCCCTCGCAGTTGTCAATCGCTTGGTTCAGGCAATGCTCTCCATAATGTAAATCTTAAAAAAGAACGGTATGTGCCAGTATTGTTTAAATTATACCATATACAGCTATATCAGCTCTGTGCCTTTTCCTCAAATTCAGTTATTAAATTGGTCCTGTTTAATCAACAGAAGATGGAAGGTTATATGTAAAATTAAGGTACTTATTATAAAAAAAGACCCTTTTCTACCTTTTTTATCTATCTCCACACATATTTTAGTTAACTACAATTTTTTTAGTTTACAAATCCAACTTTTACCCAAAGAGGAATCTTTGTAGGAATCTTAATCTTTGTAGTTTTTACAGACAAAATAAGACGCTTAATGTTGAGCTCAAACTTACAATCTTGAGATTAAGAGTAAGAGATTTACAACTTTCTTCCATTTGTACATTAAAATAAACGAGTTTTCTCATAAACGGATTTATCCTGTAGAGTTTACGGAAACATCTAATTATTATATAGGCTTTTCAACTTATTCGAAGTTAGCATAATGTTTCGCAAGCAGAGAGCAACTAGGCTCAACGTTATGGCTAAATAACAAAACAAAATATGCAAAAGTTTTGTAAAAGATTGAATATAAGGTATTTTTGCAAGTATAATCACTTCACTCGAAGGGAAAAGAATGACAGTGGTCGATTCGGTAGGTCACTCTAGTTTGAAAATAATAATATACGTTTCTTCAGGAAACTTTTGTATACAGTTACCCTGATTTCAACGATGTATCAAAAAAATATTGCATATAAAGTGTAGGTGATTGGAAACGGCCGACTATATTTTCAGATTCAGCATACAAGTTAGATAACTTCGAAGACTACACTGCCTTTCCATGACGAAAGTAAAACAGTTCATAATAGGGATGAAACCTTTTTATTGACAGTGAATAGATATAAAATTATTTAACTGGATATTTCGAACACATATATAGTGTTCATCATCAGCAGTAAAACTACAAAAAAGCAGTTTTACTGCTGATGATGAACACTGTATATGTGTTCGAAATATCCAGTTAAATAATTTTATATCTATTCACTGTCAATAAAAAGGTTTCATCCCTATTATGAACTGTTTTACTTTAGCATACAAGTTCTGCCTGTATCACATATTTCTGTTCTTAAACTGCAAAAAAGTTTGTTTTAGTTCCCCAATTTGATTAATCTGTTCTTTTTCAGTCATCTGATTCAGTAAAAGACGAAAATGTGAGTACAAAGCAACAATTTAAATTTTATAAATCCAAAAATGACGAGAGCAAAGAAGTTCGTGAATCTACCTCGTTACGTGAAACAACATCAAGACAAACTTTTACAATATTCTCTGACGAACAGAAAGAAAGAACAAAACCAAAACAGACATTTAGTGTTTATTGCGATGACAGAGAGAATGACGTTGTACAAACAGAGGTCCGATTACCGGAATTACCCAGGGTTCCTGCTGATAATGAAATTAAAGCAAAAGGAATCGAAACAGCTAAAGAGGAAAGTGGATATGATAAAATATCAGAAAAGGGCTCCGCTTCCCCAACTGAGTCAGATAAAGAAAATCGATATAAACAACCCCTGGCTTACTCTGAAGAATTGATTGTTGCCAGAGAAACTGTTTTTGGTCCAAGACACAGTCTAACTGAGGGTGCTGCTGGAAGCGCCACTTCTGAATTGCCTTCCATAGGTAAGTGAATATAGTTTGTCTTCTTATGTAAAATACAAACAGGATAACTCTACCTTCAAAAGAGCCTTGTTTGTTTTTCCTGCAAAAAAAAAATGCTAATTTAAAATATTTTTGAGATATTTAAAGTATATAATGTTTATTTCTCCTACTACATCTTTGCAAGCATTAGTCTGAAGGACATAATCCCCTAAGCCCCTCCCCTGAGAAACTCATGTTAGCCATGAATTCACCTAATATCAAACCTAGAATTTTTCTTCTATGAATTTCGAAATTTTTTAAAATTACTCTTTGAAATGGTTTAAGAATAATTTTGTTAGGGCAAACTTTCTAAATGAACCGATACCCCATGTTTGAAAATACACGTGTGCCCAAGATATTGTGCTGTAGCCTTCTGAAATCTTTTTTCAAATCGATAGTATTTAAGAATTATAATACCAAATATTCCAACTATTTTACTGTTGATCAGTACCATACAGTAGTATATTCCGAAAAGAAGAACTTGCAATTTTGACCTTTTGATTTTTGACGTCCACTTGAGATTATTTTTTTTTCTAGAGACCATAAGATGACTTTTTTTTAAACTTTTATCTTTTGATGGTGTCTTAAAGCGCAAAATTAATTCAAATGTTTAAATTAAGGGGATAACTAGACTTTTGATAAATTTTTCGGCCCAAAAGTTAAAACCTTTTTTGTAGAAAATATCTAAGCGTTTTTTGTTTTTTTTTCTTTTTGCAGTAAGTCTGCTGTAGCATGCACATAAGGATATTCAGTTGGCTTTCCAGCAATATATTTACGTTTACACAACTGTGAATGGAATAAAATTTCTTTAAAGTTTTTCCTTTTTTTATTGACAATTTAACCATTTGCATAAAACCTACGAGACCCTGTATCTCAGAAAGTATTCATATGTATAGTTTCATTTCTCGAATTTCGCTTGAAAAGGGTATCAAATTTCTAGAGAGCAGAGATAATTTCAAAATCTATTGTGGTACCTGTCTCAGTTTTTCGTCGCCTCATGTCTCCACCTGACTATGCAAAATAAAACCCTATTCCCTGCAAAAGCCAGAGTTTTAATTAGACACATGATGTAATATCTGCATCCAGTGCGAGGTCTGCGAAGCTCTTTTCCCATATTTAATAGTATTTACTATCATTTTCCGTACAGTCTCCTAACTTAAATTCTCAAAAGTTATCATCGAAGGCAATGGCTTTGGCTACAAGACGCGACAATTTGTTTCTATTGCAAAGTTAAGTACAGATAGTATATGATAATTTTGAAGGTGTTTCGATTTTCTTGACAGTAAGTTGGATCTACCAGATGACCTTAAAACAATTGCGGCAAAGCTTAAGGCACAATTCTACATTAGGTGTATGCATATTTTCGCGTTTGAATGACTGAGCAGATTGCTGCGCCAAGGGATGTTTTGATTGGGTTTTTATTGATTTTCAGTTTGTCGAAACTATTTATTTTAACGTTGAACTTTGTGAACATTGTCGTTCGAGAGAGTATTGTGTAGGGAATATCATGCAAGTTATGAAGGCTATGTTTCATATCTTTTTCTTACTCTGTCCTAAATACAACAATTACCTTTGAATTTTGAAACTAGACTTACGATAAATGTAACCACTGCCACTGTGCTGCTTCATTACCTCCTTTTCCGATTAAAATTCAAAGTAATTCGATCATTTTGCTGACTTCGTTCCAAATGTCTGTAGGCCTACTATCTTTGCGGAATCTACCTTGAACTCCACCAACCTAACAATATCAACGCTGCTTTTTCCTTTTTTTCAATCTCCTGTAAAGTAAATGCTGTGTTAGTTATTACCTTTGAAGCACCAGAGTCACGTTAGCATGTTTAGTTAAACCTAATCCAAGGACGTTTGATCTCTAAGGTGGTATCATTATAGAAGAAGAAGAAGGAGAATCCGTAGCAGTGCCATTAATAGACCAGCCACGTATCAGTTATGAAGAAAGTCAATTCTGTGAGGAATACACTGATGATATTTACAAATATCTTAGGGAAATTGAGGTAAGTCCTTCTCTACTTGTAACTTCTAATCTCGTAACTTCTACTTGTTGCGTATCATTGATGTTACTTTAATAGTACTTCCATAATAGGCTTGCTTCCAGTTTGGTTTAGCCTGTTTTAGGCATTTAAAGCATAGCAAATTAGCTCAGGTTCCTCTTTATTTTTCTTTTAAAAGATATCATAAGTCGGACCAGAAATGTGTCTAATTTTGTGGTTTTTAAAACAAACTATCTTCTTCAGAGTCTAATTTCATTCCACGAATTTTCTTTCATCGGATTTTCAATTCCTAAATTTTTCTTAAGCTTGAATTAGACCAGATTTAAGGCTCTTCGATACCTTATAGAATCACCCTATTTCATCAATTACAAACTTTTTTAGTTTGTGTGGCCAAACTATTTAGGTTTGGTTGGGTGGTCTTTCCATAACTTGTATAGCGTAAATTTAAATTTTTTGGTTGAACGGTTCAGGATTTTAATTCAGGAAAGGGTAGTCCCTGAAAGTATTCTAGTATGCCTGCTCGGAAACATTAAAAATCACTTCAAAAGAAGTGTTGTTGAACAATTTGACACCTTGGCAATTTTCCCGTTGTGAAGTTTCCTGCCTTGATTGAAATCTTTGCAGACACAGGATGCACGTTATTTATGGTGTACGTACATTAATTAGACAACTATGTTTTGCTTAACCATTATGAAAAGATTGTAGGTTTCCTTTCTCTTAAACTAGCCTCTCGTTAGCTTTTCAAACTGTTGACACATCTAAGATTCCCTATCAATTTTTACCAAAATTGCTTCGGAAGCTCCTGTGGTGCTGGGAAAATTTGGTAATAAACCCTTTGTCTTTGAGACTTTTAACCGGCATTGAGACATACAAAGCAATATTTTGGTATCGAACGTCCTTGCGAAAACATATACTTCCCCTTTCCTAAAGCCGCATCTTGATTTGCTTTTTTTATGATGAATTTAGCCAAATCATTAGCAATCATGCATTAGTAATCAATGCGTAACTATATTTAGGGTTGATCCCTTCCATAATCTATTCCAATAAGGTACGCATTAACTGGACAAGGATTTTGACGTCACTCGGCCCACTTCATTACGCGATGACAGATGACGACTCGTCGTTAAACAAAATTGTAAGAATTACTCGTGTTTTATTTGTCTATTGTTTTTAAAAGTGATTTAACAGAAAAAATTCTATTTCTAAACATTGTGATTTTGAAAAGGTTTTTATTCCTTTGAACTTTAAAGCATAAATTAAGTTTTACCGTAGCAGGCAGTTGAGAAGGCTCACATTTATTTTAAGTGCTGTTTCTAATAAATTTTAGCGTTATTCTTTTCTCTTTTGCAAAACATAAAAATTGATTTTTTTTATTCTATAGAAAGTGAATGTCAGTCTTCCTGTATTTTTGCACTAAAAAAAAGTAAATAAAGTTTTAAAGCTAGAAACGAGATATTTTTATATTTATATTTTTAGGAGAGGATCCGACCTCGTCATAATTATATGAAGAAACAGCCTGATTTAACTCCAAGTATGAGAAGTATCCTGGTGGATTGGCTAGTAGAAGTGTCAGACGAATACAAGCTTCACGATGAGACTCTTCATTTAGCTGTCTCCTATATTGACAGATTTCTCTCTCAGATGTCTGTTCTAAGAGGCAAATTGCAATTAGTAGGAACTGCTGCTATGTTCATTGCAGCGTAAGTGTGTTAAATCAGTATATATCTGTTTTCTTCACCAGGGCTGTATTATCCAGTACATATAGGTGAACACAGGTCAGATCCTAAGGAGTGGAGGGGGGGCAAAAATACAACAAAAGCGTCTTCTTACGCCACTTTTTCCCCGGGAGCTCGTCTATGCAGACATGCCTATAGGCTTCAATAGGTTGCTGATTAGGGAGCTCTAAGTCTACTATTAGTTTATATAGCATATCATTATTTGAATGTAAAGAGTTAAAACTTACATAATTAACTTCAAGAAAAATCTTGCTTTAATCGAGGAAACCAGAGAATTCTAAACACCAAGTTTAAAGCAACAACTTTCTCGGCTTCTTGTTCGAGCTAAGTAGTCCTAGTCCGTAGTACTGTATTTTGGGATAGGATGTACAAATTTAGGGTTAAGCTTACTCCAAACCTTATGAATTTCATAAAAATAGTTTGAGAAATTGTCCGAAATCTATGGAAGTAAGTGACAGCCTGTCTGTCTCAAAAGTAGCTTCATGATTTGTTCACCCTATGTTCCTGAAAAGATTGTAGTCTGGCCCCGCTTTTGCTTTACCTTTCCTTTGAACTTCAGGCTGGTAAAATTTATGATCCTTTTGTAGTTTTTACCGCCCTCGTGTATGCTAACTGTGGAAATTCAGTTGCGCTCTATGGAGAGCCTATCAGGATTTCTTTCACTTTCGAGGCTTTTATGAGTCTGAAACGTAATCATGGTTGCAAAGAACGAACCACAGCCCATAGTCACCAAAAATTAAAAAATTCGTTAAAAACACTGGCAAGGAAGAAAAATGGGCATTTCTTGCTGATTCAGGAATGGTAATAATTATCTAAACTAGTCTTAATAGTAAAATATCATTTTGAAAGCAAATTAAAAATTATTTTCAAAAATAGCCGGACATCCCTAAAGAACGGCGTTGGTTCGAAACAAATGTACACCATTCAAATAGTCATAACAGAAAACCCTGTATGAGAAACTTACAGTCCACTGGCTGGAACAACAAGGGATATATTTCTTCTACATTTAGTTTTTTCTCCTATTTTTTCCTCTAAGTTAGATTTCTTTTACATTTAACTGTCTTTTAAGAATTCCTTATTCCGTGACCTCCTTTATTGTTTCTACCCAAAGTATCGCCGAGAAATACGTAAATGACGAAGACCACATTGTCTCTCCATCATACAAAAACTAGAAGTTATGTAGGATGGGAACTTTTTGCGAGGACAATAAATAGAATAAATCGTAAAATGCATCGGCTTTATATTGGACAGCCATCTTCAGGACATAATAAAAACCAATGGAAAACATCAGAAATCTTTTTTTACAAAAAAAAGAAGAAAAAAATCATTCTTCGCTGAAGACGAATGTTGACTGTGTAACCGAAATACCTGCTTCAATTTTATGCTTGTCACTCCCTTCGGAAAAAAATCCCGGTCAACATACCTTCTTATTCTTACAAGGATTTCTTCTAATAACTTCAGCCACTTGGAGGAATTTAGATAAGGGGTTGTGAAACAGGAGGTGCATAGACTTCCAATGGATCCGTGGAAACATTTTAGGGGGTATCAATGTAATTGAAACTCTTTTAATGCCCCTAACAGTGGCTGATTAAGAGGAATAGAGCATAAAAATCGTCAAGTTACTTACAGAGGCTGTTCGAATTTACTTTTCGACCATCCCAATTAAAATGTTTATTACTCAATTTTAATCCATATCTATGATTGGTTTAGAGGCAATCAAGACTATAAGGGATACTGGTAGAGCGTCTTGGGGATATTGGGGATAAGGGATATTGGGATATTGCGAGCGTCTTTGTTTCTGTCAGCTTTGGTCTAAATTCTGAGCTGAGGTATTAATTAGTTTTGCTCAGTTCATCATTACGGTCGTTACAAGTAACCAGCTCAATCCATCAAAAGATCTGACGAGTTAACTGGAGATTGGCGCCCAAAATACAAAACCAGTAACCATGCTTTCAGCACTGACAATTTAATTTAGTTTAATTAGGACAATGCATGTGCACATCTCAAGACATGATATGCGATGCATCTTCTCAATAGAAGAAATGGACGACAAGCTGCTTAAGTTACTGACAATAGATACAGGAGTTCAAAACAGTCAAAATAACCTTAGAAAACGTAAAATGAACCTTCATTAGCTGAAAAGGTCCTAAAAAATAAAAATAAAAAAAGATAAAAAAAAAATCATCAAAGGATTAACAAACAATGAAATTAATTTTTAAAATAAAAATAAATAGCTCATAAAAAAGCTTCTTTAATCAAAGCTCCTAAAAGTTCTTTTAGTTGAAACCACTCAAAAGTAGAAGACTGATTTCTAAGACTCAGCTATCTTTCCTTGGCCTTTATATCGGTAACTTTTAGTATATAATCTAAATATCTAAAAGCTCGAGCAAAATCAAAAGAAATTTTATTTTCAAAATTACCGAAATGACAGACACAAAAATGACTAAGATCGCATTCTAAGGCGACTCTACGGTATTACCAGCCGTATTATCAGTAACTGGTAATATAAACTTGAAACTATGGAAATTCCCTGGTGCATTATTCAAAACTAGCAAATAATAAACCAACTGAAGTAAAACTTAGATAAGTTTATTCATCCAACAGCAAAACATAGCAAGAAAGGAAAACAAAATACTGAATTGATGGAACCTGAATTAAAAACTAAAACACATTCATGACGTCACATAGAAAATTATACGTTAAAGGTACCAAAAATGCATGACTCTTAATGATGACTCTAAATTAATTTCTGTTCTACCTACTGAGCACTTCGATTATCATCTAAAATGATTTTTTTCTAACTTTGAAAATTTTCTCTGTTTAACTCTGTTTTATATTTATAGCATTGCTAATTAAACATACAATAAGGTTTAACTCAGCGTCTCTTTTTATAAAAGACTCTTTTTTTTCTACAACCTTCTTAATTGAATATATTTTATCTTCAATAGAACGTGTTTTATCGCTACATATGATTGTTAACTGATTTAGCAATTCTTTTTTTTTACGATGGCTATTGCTAAAAATGCTGACTGTATACTCTTTAGCCTTCTTGATACGGTAAAAAAGGAAATTCTTGACTTTACATGAAAAAGTTTTACTTTCTGCTTCTTCGGTCAGTTCTTTATGTTTGTTTAACAGTTTTTTAACCAGACTTACGATTTTTTGCTTATTTTCATCAGTTTTTAATGGATCCACTTCCATTAAAATTCTAAAGTATTTAGGGAAAAGTTTATAATCTTCAAGATATAAAGGCCAAATATAGGTCTTTTCTTTTACACTTTCGCTAACTGCAACAGAAAGAGGCGTGAATTTGCACACTAGCCATGCTAGAAGGTTATATAGGATGTTTTTGCGTTTATTCCCGTTTATTTCACTTTTTATGTCTCTATCTCTTTCCATTTCGAACTGATGCAATACACTTTTCCAATCATCTAATCGGTGATTGAGTTTTTCTAACTCACTACTAATATCTTCTTCTTTAATCCCAAGACATCCAGTTAGCTTTTCCGTTTCGCGGTCTATTGAACAATAATGATAACACCCGTAGCGTATTGATTTAGTCGCTACTAAATATGAATTTCTTCCTTTAGCCTTGTGAATTTCTACTGGATTCAAGAGTGGATTTTCCTCCTTAAATTGGTTTATAACATCTGCATCAGTTAAACTTCCTTCTTCACTCCTTCTATGGTAGTTTGATAATTTTATAAAGTATTTGAGAGCATGCTCTAATCCTAAGTTTAGAGATCTAAAAAATGCTAAATGAACTCCTGCATCTCCCAAGCAAGTATCACGATCATTGCTTCGTTTTTTAGCATAACCACATTTTATATCTATTTTTTTTACTGTTATGCTGCTCAAGTCTATTTCCCAATCTTTCATCATGAGAGTTGCTAGGATGGAAGATATGGGGTACAAGATTTGATATGGTGCTTCACTAGAGATCTGAATAGGATCTGAAAGTTGATCTGGCACTGGCTTAGACGCCATAAAAGGATTAAGTGGGTTTTGATTTATCGTTGGATAGTATTGATCAAATGCATCAGATAATTCTTTGTTAATGAAGACTGGAATTGTCACGCTAGTGAAATTGTTCTCGTCCTTGCGTTTACTTGCGACAATATCTGCAAGCTTTATATCAGCAACATTTTTTATCACTTGATGTAAAGCCGTAGGCTTAACATTCTTTGCTTTAAAGTTGATGTACATTGCATGCTGCAGTGGAATAGTCACCATGTTGTCTGCATCATTACCAAACTCTTCCGTTCTGAGCTTGCTTTTTGTTCCGGTGCAATCGAGTATTATCGGATTTTCGGCCTGATGCTTTTTACGTGCCTCTTCAAAGCTTGTGATCTCCTCTGTTTTATATTCAACGTTGCCAGTTGATACTGCTTTTTCTTTCAATCTCTTTTCCAAATCTTTTATAAGGATTTTGTTATCACTAATATGTAAGCTTTCGTCCATTTCTTTAAAGAACTCGTCATCTATTTTTAATCCTTTCAATATGTGATGTGTTTTTCTAAAAATGTTGTTATTTATCTTTAAGTTTATGTTTCTCGTGAATTCCTTGCGCTTCTCATAAACAGAAACTGGTATGCCAAGCTGTGAAATGAGTGCTGCCATGAACGACCCAACTGGACCGGAACCTACAATAACTACACGATTAAGGTTTTCGCGTTTTTCTGTTACCATTTTCGTGTCCAGATTACTATTTTCAATAGCATTGTGTGAAACTCTTTCCTTGAAGTAATTTTTCACATTTGTGCTACCTATATCCACTATTGATCCATTTTCAACATCTGCTGATGACGGTCTTTCTTCGCTCTTAATGGATTCTTCTTTAGCAGATAGTATTCTAACATAGTCGTCACTGCTTGCACTATCATTCTTGCTTTTGGCAATCTGAGTTCCATTGTCAACTCTAACATGTTGCTCTATTTTGATAAGTTTCTTTGAGGCTAGAGCAGAAACAGGGCTAGCCTCAATAGTTGAGCTTGGTTCACTCTTCTTAGTATGCTCTTCTATTTCTTCTCTTGAACATACATTGGTTTTCGATTCTCTACATTTTCTAATGGCCCACGAAACTGATAATACAGAAGCTGAGACTGGAATCCCAATGAGAAGATATTTTTTTACGTCTTGCATCATTGAAAACATCTTTTGTTATGAATTCCCAATTACTGGGCGATCTCTATGTAAAGGAAAAATGACGTCATGATTGTGTCACTACTATGATGCCTATAGCCAATAATGACGTCATATTATCTGCACTCCTATGAGGTTTATGTAATTTAAAATGGCTTCGTAATAAATGACGTCATGTGACAAATTCTTGTTACATTCGTCTAAATAACTCTTCGTATGGTACTGGGTTTGAACTCCGATTTTGTATAAAAACGTCAAGAATAGGATTTCAGTCGAAAAGTAAGTTTTGTTCTTTCCAAAGCTCTTTCAATATATTTCAATGAAATATTTATCATCAAAGCAGGCTTTGTCGAATCTCATGCAGTATTTTCTTTTACTGTTTCTGGTTGTTGAAGATTGACTACTTGCTTTAATTGGTTGAATAATGAAATTATTTTGCTAGTTTTATAAGTTCTAAAGTATTTGATGCTTTTTGTAATGGGCTTCAATGGAATTTGATAATTGACATTTTAACCGGTGAAAGAGGCTTCAATCCATTCCTTAAAATTTTAGTTTATTTAAGTGTCGAATAAGTCAATCAAGCTTTATTCTTTTAAATAGACACGATTTTAAATAAACACGATATCTAACCTAGAAGGCCGAATATTCTTATGTACAAAATCTTTCACCTATAAAATAAGAGGCATATTAAAAGGCTATCTTAAAATCCCCACTAGGAAGTCTAGTTGCCATCTGACTCGTAATTGCCGTTAGGGAGGGAGGGGATTTTATGGAATCTTGGCATTTGCATATCTACAAGAAGGGCTACCAGATCTCAATCAAACTTGATAGAAAGTGAAAGCTAGTGCCTTAATTAGGCTTCTGGGGTGTCCAGCAACATCTACCGGAATGGGCGAGGGTCCTTAAGTTATTGTCTTGAGAACATATATTAAAAATTCTAGTCAGACCTCGACCAAACATGGTGGGAAGTTTGATATAGTGTTTTGATTTTTGCCTTTTGTGGATAAAAACAGGACCTCTTTGGGATGGGATGGGGATGAGGAGAGATCTCTAGTTTTTGTCATTAGGGAATGTAGTAGAACAGACTGACCAATCTTGGAGTAAAGATTCTCAGCCTATTCATTATATAGTCTCTTTGGAAAACAAGTGCCATACTGAAATTAAATAAAAAAAACAAGTTTTTTTAACTGAAAGTAAGGAGCGACATTAAAACTTAAAACGAACAGAAATTACTTCGTATATGAAAGAGGCTGCTTCCTCATCATCGCCCCGCTCTTTTTTGACTCTTTCTCTCAATTCTTCCTTTTAAAACAGTAAAAAACTTTAGCGTAAAGAGCGGGGCGTTGATGAGGAAGCAGCCTCTTTCATATACGAAGTAATTTCTGTTCGTTTTAAGTTTTAATGTCGCTCCTTACTTTCATTTAAAAAAACTTGTTTTTTTTTTTTTATTTAATTTCTGAACATTTTTGAATCAATGCATGTTTTGATTTTGGCTCTCCGCAGAGGAATAATCAAAACGAAATTTGCATTTTTTTTTTTTTTTTTTTTTTTTTTTTTTTTTTTTTTTTTTTTTTTTTTTTTTTTTTTTTTGGCTAAATGACTTTCTCATAATTTTGATCGAATGATTTTGAGAAAAAAAAAGCGGGGGAGGAAGCCTAGTTGCCCTCCGATTTTTTGGTTAATTAAAAAGGCAACTAGAACTTTTTACGAATCTTTTTATTAGTAAAAGATTTAAGTAACTTATAAATTAGCTTACGTAAAGAACTTTTGTATTCTCATGTTTTTATTACATATATGAGGGGGTTCGCCCCCTCGTCAGTACCTCGCTCTTTACACTAAAGCTTAAATTTTGTCCCAATTCATTAAGAATGACCCCTGAATCACAAAAGCCGTAGAATAAATAGTTGAAATTACTAAAATACTTTAGCGCAAAGAGCGAGGTATTAGAAGGAGGTGAGCCCCTTGTATGGGTAATAATTTCTGTTTCTGTTTTAAGTTTTAATGCTGTTCCTTACTTCCAGCTGAAAAAACTTTTTCATATTTATTTTGTAATTGTTTTTTTTTTTTAAATAATGCTAGTAAATCCTGCTCTCCCTTCATGGAAATTTTCTTCTCCCATGACAAATTCTCGATGGAAAGTTCCCCCAGCATATCCCCCTCTTCTCAACCCCTCCCCCAAACCAAAAAAATCCTCCTGAAAACGTCTGTACACTTCCCAATAACCGTTACTATATGTAAGCACTGGTCAAAGCTTGTAACTTGTTGCCCCTCCCACGGGGACTGTGGGGGAGTAAGTTGTCCCCAAAGACATAGTTAAAAGGTTTTTCGACTACGCTGAATAAAATGGCTATCTCAGAATTTTGATCCGTTGACTTTGGGAAAATAATTAGCGTGGGAGGGGGCCTAGGTGCCCTCTAATTTTTTTGGTCACTTAAAAAGTTAATTTCCGTTAGAATGAGTCCTCTTGCAACATTCTAGGACAACTGGATCGATACGATCACCCCTGGAAAAAAAACAACAAACAAACACGCATCCGTGATCTGCCTTCTGGCAAAAAATGCAAAATTCCTCATTTTGTAGATAAGAGCTTGGAACTTTTACAGTAGGGGTCTCTGATACGCTGAATCTGATGGTGTGATTTTCGTTAAGATTCTATGACTTTTAGGGGGTGTTTCCCCCTATTTTCTAAAATAACGCAAATTTTCTCAGACTCGTAACTTTTGATGGGTAAGACTAAACTTGATGAAACTTATTAAAATCAGCATTAAAATGCAATTCTTTTGATGTAGCTTTTGGTATCAAAATTCCATTTTTTAGAGTTTTGGTTACTATTGAGCCGGGTCGCTCCTTACTAAAGTTCGTTACCACGAACTGTTTGAAAACAGACCAATAATGGTTTTTGCAAAGTAGAACAGTAAGCGCCTTAAGGGTTTTTACAGTTGAAATTAAGCATTTTAGGTTATATTTTATTTAATTTGAACTTGATCTGTGCTTAATCGAACCTTGAGCTCTGTGATGGAAGGGCTTCATTATTGTAACCCACGTTCATAGTCCAAGACTGGTGTACCGCATCTAAAGTAAATTTGGTAGGGATCGGGCATGGACAACTGAAAACTTGCAAATAACTGCTGTGCAGGTTTTGTAGACTGAATTCTACTAAGCCGCTTAGTAATTAGGCTGATAAAATAAATTTTGGTACTCCTCTCCTAAAATTAACCCATACTAAGTTGGGTTGAGACCCAACAATTTCCGCTGAAAGATGTCCTGATCACAAGATATTAGGGTTGTTTCTTCCTCCACTACAGAGATCAAATCAGCTCCTGATTTCAAAAACATATTAACTGTTATTTTTTACTAAGTTTGGTTGAAATCTAATAAGGTCTATTGGCAAAATCTGTACATACATGCAAAATCTGTTAAAATAGAAAATTACATGAAAAATAAAATTTTTGGAATTTGTGATTTCCTAATTAAGTTTCCTAGAATTATTTTCAAAAAATCTAAAAAAGATATGGAAGTTCTTATTTCCGGCCTATAAGAGATATTTTTTGTGCTCTACATGAGACTGCCATTACATGGTCTCTTAGAAGTTCATTTTCTTCGGAACTAGGAGTTTTGTTTTGCTTCTTCTGCACACTTTTTTAATAAGCTAGAAAAAAAAAAGGAAAAATTGAAAATAGAACAACTAGTGCAAATCATGTCGTAAAAATAAATCCTTGTTAGCAAAAGCTTGACAACGACAACTGTAACATTCTTGATCATGAAACGTTTAAGCTAAGTACAAACGATGAGCATCCAAAAATCTACTGTATCTGATATAAAAGCACTCTGGAAAAGTACTTGTCTCAGTTACCCGTTGCATAACATCACGGGATTGTTTTCAGACTAGTAATTGGCTGGGTATAGTGGACACCTAACAATCATAAAGAGTTAATGATTCAGCTGGAGAAAAGCAATGTGGAGATATGTGGCACAGGCTGACTCATTTATTCCTCCCGTGGTAAGACAAAAAACATAACCTCTGCTGCAATCCGGACATTCACCTCTTGAAAAGTGACCAAAGGCAACATCCCTATGATGATGTAGAATTCCGAAACTTTTGAAAATGTTGCAAATATACATCAAAATAATGATTATAACAAATTCTATCTTGAGCAATAGCCAATATTATTTGTAGTTTATTATTGGATACCTTTGCCGGTTGCCCGCAATAGAAAAGAGAAAAGAAGTCCTTTGGCTCACTTCATATTCTGAATGACTTCTTTTTTTGCGTAACTGTTTTATCTGTATTTGTTAGCATTGACTGGCAGTTTCAACAATGATAAAATGAAGTAATTGAGATCAAATTCCCATGGAATTTTTTTTTTAGGAAAACCACTTGTTTTGTCACGACGCCTCGTACAACAAAAAATATTGTTCGAATCAATGGATTAGACGGTGGTCAGCCGTCCATTAAATTGTGAACTTTTACAAGTTAATTGATAAATTTTCAATTCTGTTTGCATTTAGGTGGTCGTTCCATTGATATTGTTTGCTTTTTTTTATTTTTGGTTTTGTACAAAGGAAACAACCTGATTAAAGGTACGGGTAGTCTTCTTCGCGGTGTTAATTTGATTCTTGTCTTAATTTTTAATGTGTTAATTTGCCGCAATTTAGACTCGATATTTGGTTTTCGCAATTTTTTGGAAAGAGGTCAAAGTTTTTCCCTAGTGTGGTTGGAACAGAAAAAGAAATACTGTTTTTCATCCATTTTTAACACATATCTTATGAATTTTGAGGATTATGGAGAGGAAGCTTCCCTACCTGCCTTTGCTAAAATGGTATTCATGCTGGGATAAAAAAAACCTTTGTTTTAAATGAAAGCTAAGAGAAACATTAAAATGCAAAACGAACAGAAATTATCCTGTATAATAGAGGGACTGCTGCCCCTTCAACCCCCCATTCTTTACGCTAAAATTTGATTCGTGCTTTACTGACAATATTTTGTAGTTGAATATGTGCAGCCAACTGCTACTTATAAGTGTTTCATTTATCAGTCCTCTTTCAAAATATTTCAGCTGAAAATCTGACTATTTAAAGCTTTTTTGAATAAATTAGCTCATTCATTCTGGAAGCAGTGTAATTTTTGTTTCTCTTTTTTTTTATCCCATTGCTCTTGAGTAAGACCATTCGTTCTTGAAGCATTGAGGAACAAAAACAAAACTTTTTTCTCATTGATAACTTTCACAATTTTGCGGTTCTGGTGAATCCTATTTGGCTACATTTCTGTCGTATTCCCAAAACTAGGCAAAAAAAAATATAAAGATTAGACCTAACTATGGAAATTTGCGTTACGGCTGACATTTTTTTACATCCACCCATAGCACACGAAACCGATCAATTATCACTTATTTATAACATCCCATTCAGAGTGGTAAGAATAAACGAAAAATAGTGTGTTTTTTGGGCTGTATTTCTTAAAATGTGTAATTATTACACTATTAATTATTATCATATTACATTGTAATATATTTAAGATATTACCACATCAAAGGACTTACTGAACTCTGTTTGAAGTTGCATAGTTCAGAATCGATTCTTTCTACATTCATCCGCCACAATGGCACCTGCATTTTGCGACAGTGCATTACATTCCTCTATGCTCGCCGTGATGAACCATGCTCTGCCGTGTGCCATCCAATTTTCAATATTTTTCCGAAACTAGGGGACGCTTTACAATAGTCCATGTGATACTTGTGGCTCTAATGATGACAAGATTGTCAGCTTCCTATTCATACTTTGCTGCAAGTATTAGAACCCTTAGCCAATGCTGAGCCTACTGAAATTCTATAGCATATCCTTATAAAAATGTGCATAGGTGTTATTGGGTGTGACTTTTTACGATCATCTAGGTTAAAATTAATCCCATCTACATAATTTCTTCTTTTTTTCAATGTTTGACAGCAAGATCCTTAATGCTAATTTTGGAGCCAGTTGAAACCATGCCCATTCTGACAAAACCAAAGTCCAACTGATATAAATTTAGTTAAGACTGGCTAACTAGAACATTTTCCAGAAAATTCAGGTTTCAGAATTCATATGAACACTAAAACGTGATCGCTAGCACTAAGTGACATAGGGCTTCAGAACAAGCTGATTATCAGAATTCGACAATCTCGCTTTTAAGGGATCTTGAGAAACTTAGTTATTGTATTTGCTTTTCTATTGTTTTTTTTTAGGCCCTTTTATTAAAACTGATCACGTAATACTTTTATAAAATTAACTTTCCGATGACCGAGTTAAGTAGTAACAAATATAATGGATTTTCAACCTCAACGAATTCCTGTTAATCTCATATTGAAATAAGATGATAAATGCAATAGTCAATGGAGTTTGTAGTCTCCACCCCTCCTCCCCCCAAAAAGATCATCTGTAAATAACAAATAATGAACAATCTGTTGTTTGAAGTTAGGGGATTGAGAAGAAATGTGTAGCATCGACTTTGTTTTGAATACACATTAATTAGTATAGAGAGGTTTCGTTGTCTGATCAATCGAAAACTAGGACATATAATTATGGATAATGAACTTTACTCAAAACTTTTTTTTGCAGGAAATATGTTTGACTTTATGAAAACCCCGAATTTGCTAAAAGTCCTCCTCAGAATCTCCTAAAAATTTAACCAGGAATGATCATAGGAAAATATAACCCTATGGGAAGGTGTAATCATAAAAGGGTTCTATTTTTATTCCTAGGATCAAAAATACACGGCAGACTATACTATACTGACGAGGCTTTACTGCTTTCATGAAAGAGTACGTTTTTCATTCTTACTAATCTGCTTTTAAGAACAATAATTTTTGCGTGTATTTGTTCAGAATTTTGTTCATACTTATCAGTCTTTAGGTAGAATGGGTGTTTTGGATTTTCGAATGGGCTTCATTGTTTTTTTTTTTTTTTTTTTTTTTTTTTTTTTTTTTTTTTTTTTTTTTTCATGGAAACCTTTATTCTTAATCCTTGTTTTTAGGGAAAATCCTCTTGACTGCATAATATTAAAAGTGAATCAAGTATGTTTACGCCAAACGCTGAAAATACAAAAAAAGTGGACATTGTGTGACTAATCATCCTGAATTGAATGATGATAACTATGTACAATATAGCGTCGATGTAAGGGCGATGACGGTGACAAGGTAGGCATCCATGATGACGCTTTGAAACTCGATTTATAATCCTAAAAATAAATAAAGTGAATCTTTCCCGCGTAAATGTTTCAAGTACTGTGATGGAAGGGGATTTTGGTAGGATCTTTTTTTTTGGGGGGGGGGAGATCTGTGTTTATATCCCTGTATGTCCATACGTGATCCAAAATTAGACGGATTGAAATACCAAGCTGTGCACGATAATTCATCAAGCACGATGATAATTGAGTGGGACTTTGGCCTGACTTACGCAATTAAAACTCAAGTACAATGATCATTAAATTTTTCCTTCAGATTTTGGTTAGGAACACCTCTGATGCATCATTATCCTGTTTGTTTTTTTCATTGTTTTCTACTTTATTTTGCAGAAAATATGAAGAGATTTATCCACCCGAAGTTAGTGAATTTGTTTATATAACTGATGATACCTATACAAAAAGACAAGTTTTGAGGATGGAGCATCTGATTTTGAAAGTATTAGCTTTTGATCTAGGAGCCCCGACCTCATTATATTTTTTGCATCGGTTTTGTCGAATTGAGTCGACTACAGATGAAATCAAGCATTTAGCCATGGTAAGTAGCTCGCTTCTTATATTTGTAAAACAGAACAAATATTCTAGTTTAATTTAATTAGATAAGCCCCTGTATTAGCAGTTTTATTGATATTTATACTAGTTGTTGCTGCAGATTTATAATGACAATACCAATATTCTGGTCTTCATCAAAGTGGTAAGCAAATATATATAGCCTAATAATATTTTTTCTAATGTTTTAGTGAAGCGACTTTTTTCTGTCAAGTTACTCTGAATTAAATGAAAAACTATTATTAGCAGGTAAAGCCCTCTCCCCCTGTTTTATTTGAGCTAGGGTCTTCATCTTTCAACTTGATGTGTCTCATGATCCTTGGCACCAAATCTGGCCATCAAAATTTTCATCCAAATCCAACCAGCGGTTCACCCCCTCCCCTATGCGTGATTACACAGACGGACGGACAGACAGACAGACGGACGGACGGATTTTGCAACGTCTTAGGTAGCCATGTTGGCTCATTGGATCAAAAAAAGGAAAACAATAGCATATCATCATCCAGGCATCATCACCTATTTGGATAGTGGAAATACCCATCAAGATAGGTTTCTGAGATCTGTCTGTCTGTCCGCCCGTCTGTGCAATCGAGTATAGCGGGAGAACCGCCAGTCACATTTGTATTAAAATTGAACTATTTGGATTAAAATTGAGCTTAATTAGGGCGATGGGGCTTTAAGTGTTAAAAAAAATTTGAGTTTTTCATTTAATTCATTGTAACTTGCAAATGGAGAGATGAATTTCGATTAAAACTGAATAAAGATGCCTAAGCGTATGACATGCATTGAGTTCTGGGATGGAGACCCAAGCTTAATTAGGGCGAGGGGGAGGGGGCTTTAAGTGCTAAATAAGTTGAGTTTTTTGTTTGACTCAGTTTAACTCGCGAATGAAGTAATGGATCTCAATGAAAGTCAAGCCAAAGATGCCAAAACCATAAGACACACAATGTTTGGAGATGAAGACCCTAGCTTAATTATGGGGAGGGGGCTTTAAGTTTTTCATTTAATTCAGTGTAACTTGCGAGAGATTGATGGATCTCAGTGAAGATTGAACCAAAGGTGCCTAAGACCGTGACAGGCATCAAGTTTTGAGATGAAAACCCTAGCTCAAATAGAACGAGGGGGAGTGGGTTTTAAGTGCTGAAAAAAGTCAAGTTTGGTTTAATTTAGTATAACTTGCAAATGGAGCAATGGATCCAAATGAAAGATAGACCAAAGATGACTAGGATCAGGGCTCATATCAAGTTCCGGTATCGCAAACCATATATCAAATATAGGATGGAATATTATAGTGATGGATTTGGTGCCAAGGATCATGAGACACATCAAGTTGAAAGATGAAGACCCTAGCTCAAATAAAACAGGGGGAGAGGGCTTTACCTGCTAATAACAGTTTTTCGTTTAATTCAGAGTAACTTGCGACTAAAGTGATGGATCTGAATGAAAATTGAACCAAAGAGGCCTAAGACCATGACACATATCAAGTTTTGAGATAAAGACCCTAGCTCAAATTTAACAAGGGGGAGTTGGTTTTAATTCCTGAAGAATTTAGGTTTTCTGTTTAATTTAGTATAACTGGCAAATGAAGTTTAGGGATCCGAATGAAAACTAGACCAAAGATGCCGAAGTGATGGATCTGAATGAAAATTGAACCAAAGAGGTCTAAGACCATGACACTTATCAAGTTTTGAGATAAAGACCCATGCTCAAATCTAACAAGGGGGAGTTGGTTTTTAATTCCTGAAAAATTTAAGTTTTCTGTTTAATTTAGTATAACTGGCAAATGAAGTAACGGATCCGAATGAAAACTAGACCAAAGATGCCGAAGATCAGGGCTCATATCAAGTTCTGGTATCACAAACCCTATATCAAATAGGGCGAGGGGGAGAGGGTTTCAAGTCTTAAGAAAGTTTTAGAGAGTTTTCCTATAATTGTTCATGTCACATGTCACATGTTCACATGTTTCAGAATAACCCTGTATTTTTTCAAACGTGCCAGATTTGATTGAACACTAATCGCCAGAAGTTCAACTGTACGTGCACTGTGTTAATCCTGTCATGTGATATGTCTCATCCAATCAAGAGTTTTTTGACTGCACTTAATCGTTTTGATAGTATTCTCCTTTCAAGCCGTTGTGTTGAAAATTGGTTAAGATTCTGTTCCTGGACTTCATTGGGTGTGTACCAGCCGAACAAGGGAAACGGTTGAAAACGATAAACGGAAATTCTGGCTCTTGATTAAGATTTCCAAGAGAGGAATGACAGGGGGTATTTTATAGGCAAGGGAAGGGGCTAAGAAGCCTTCAGAATGGCTTTAAAAAAAGGTAGTATGGGCTTGATGTACATATAATATATATAACATAAATATATATATATATATATATATATATATATATATATATATATATATATATATATGTACTTATTACTTGATATTTAAGTAAAAAAAAAAAAACAATGAGTACTTAATACTTGAGTAAAAATTTGGAGTACTTGTTGCAGCACTGCCCCAGACTACTGAACCATCAGAGAGAAATAAATCATATGTGAGCTTAAAAATATTTTTAAGGCCAGTTACTAGGCTGCTAGACTAGTCCCTTTAAACCTGGTTTAATTTAAACGACTGTCGAAAATGACATTAGAAAAATAGACAATCAAATTTACTAGTGAATTCTGTATTTGATTTCTACAATTAAAGCTGATTTTTGTCAAAATCAGCCATTTCTTTACCAAGAAGTTTGAAAATGGAAAAATGTTTCCAGGAGAAGGAAACACACCTTAGACTTTCTCAGAATTGAGCACCTGGGACCTCAATGAGGTCAAAATAAACGAATTACAAGACCTCGCTAAAACCAACGGGGGGGGGGGGGGTGAGTCACCCCCTCACCCCCTTCGAGCAACTCCTAATGATATAACCCCCAGAACCTCTGGGATAAGGGTCATAACTTATGCGAACTGCCAATTCTTTACAGATATACGAATCCCACAGGATTTTCTTCCATTTGGCAACATCACTTGACTCGAAAAATTCGACAGCAAATTTAAAGATCACTGCAGCTTCGACACCTTTTGCATTATTGTACTGCATAAAGTTCAGAAGCGGGGCATAAACAAAGCAGTCCGTATCTGAGTCCATTTTCATGCAAAAGGTTCGTTAATCCAATTCCGAGTAAAAAAACATAAGCTAGGGCAAAACACGTCTTAACCGCACGATAGCTGAATGGCAGTTGGCTAAATTTCAGAGGCTCAAAATGCCAATAAGCGAGGGAAGCGTAGGCTCCTGCTATATATTCCCCGCAATTCAAGGGAGACACCACTCCCGGCGGGTACGACGACGCTTGCTATAGAAAACCTCCCCTCTTCTGCTCGGTTATTAGTAAAAATTTACAAAGATAATTAATAAGTTTAAATAATTTGATAATTATTACCATAGGATTATCTCTCACTTATTGAAATGCTGAGTAATAATTTTACTCAGGTCATGAACTATAATCCTTTGCCAGCTATAGCGAAATCTAACTAGCTTCGCAGGGATTAAAATGCACTGAAAAAGTTTACTAGTTTGACTACTTTGATAATTAATGATATCCAATTCTAGACAGATGTTTTCACCTTGGACTCCGAATCAATACTGCTATTTTTATAATTTATCCTTGCGTTTTTATCTCCAAAAACATTTTTCACATTTTATTCCTCCTTCCGTATAACCAGAATGCACACAGTGGTTTTCGATTTAGTTCGAAATAGGTTACCCCTCATCATCACCGGGAATTTCAAATTTAGACCCTTACTCTTTTGGGACACAACCAGGTTAGAACATTTTTCCCTTTCCCAGTGACAATCCTGTGCAAACAATAAAAAAATTGCATAACCTATATATTGTTAAGTAATTTACCCTAAATAAGCGTATTCTTTCTTGTCAATGTTTTTTCAATTGTCCTCACACGTTTTCTTTAATTGATTTTTTTTTTTTTTTCAATTTAGTCCTTCTCCAACTTGACTAAAGGCTAATGCTGAGAGTGTAACAAAATTCTTCTTATCTGTCCGCTTTTTACCCTTTTTTTTGCAATTTTGTCTTTTAAAGTCGGGTGACAGTTTGAAACCCTGCTATTCAAGTTTTCTGGGTTAAGTTAAGGACCGCCTTCTAAACTCGTTTGTGTTCATCAAAAGATAACCCTCCTTTTTTCTACTGTAAGATCTCTTCTGCATAGCTGATTTTCGGTAATCATACCGTCTGGCCTTAAAATGCACTCTGAGGCAACTGCCCCGCCCCCTCCCCGCCTACAAAATCATCCACCACTCCTCCTTCATAATAACTGATGCCCACTTGCACATCATCGCATATTATTTTTATGAAATGTGAAGCAAATTAATTAAGTTAAATGAAGCTTTAAAATGAATGCCAGAAACATTTTTTGGTCTATGTTCCTATTACCTGAACAATTGTTTAGGGTCATGAAACTATTGTTAATAGATGCATTTTCACTTTTTGAACATCTTTTCTCTCTTGCAAAACTACCGCAAACTCACCGTTATGGAGTTATTCCGGCCCAAATATCTTGTATTTACACATATAGAATTGCAATCATTTCCGTTTTCGTTGATCGGATATTTGAAATCGCGAATCTTTAATAGTTTAGAAACAAATTTGGACTATATATTTCCACATCAGGGGGGTGGGGGTAAAGCATAGCATATATTAAATACGTAAACTAACCATTACTGTATTTAATATATGCTATGCTTTACCCCCCCCCCCCCTAACGTGCAAGTATATAATAACTCCATAACGGTGAGTTAGCGGTAATTTTGCGAGAGAGAAAAGATGTTCAAAAAGTCAAAATGCATCTATTAACAATAGTTTCATGATCCTAAACAATTGTTAAGGTATTAGGAACATTGACCCATTTTTTTGTTGCGAAAAGGGAGGTATCATCCTGTAGCACCCTTGTTCAGGCTTAGTTTTAATGAAGGGATATGCGAGTTTAATTCATACCCCTTCCTATATTTATCCGAAGGCGCTGTTTTAGGCACCTTGTCCCCCCCCCCATCTACACAATGACCAACCTACCATCATTCATAATAGATTATGTGCAATTATAACTTTTCTTTGTTCTTCAATTTGTCTCAATTTCCAACAAATAAAAATTTTCAAATGGGGATAAATCCATTTATTTAGACAGTGAAAAAAAGTACGAAAGTCCAGGTATTTCTATCGCATATAGAGTGATCGTCATCAGTAGAATTACTAAAATAATATAATTGAAACTAGCATATATATACATACAAAAATAAATAATTTTTCGGGTGATTCACAAAATAATGAACTTTCGGATTATTCACAAGATTATATTCAGAGAGAGTTCACTGAAAAAGTTCATTCAAAGTCTTGATGTAAATTTCCTTCTTTAATCTTGCCCAAAACTACTTTTGGCCAAAAATTTCCAATGAAGGATACAAAGCCTTCCGTGTCTTCTAAATTGCAAACGAAATGTTCAATTTATAGTTGTTCACTTGGTTGGTCTCATTTTCCCATGTATGCAACGTACACTTTAAACTGTGTATTCTTTTCTTAGACCACACTGCCGTTCTATGGCGAACAAATATAAGTGTGCAAGCTTGTTTTCCCCCAGAATGAGTTCCACTGCTGTCCCTGCTACACTTTTTCTAATATAAGGTTTTTAGTCAAGATGACATTAATTTCTATTACGGCATTTTGATCTTCTTGAAATGGTATCATTATCAAATTCTTTTTTCCGTACAGAATTAAGCTTGATATATTTGATTAGAAATGGCATTTAAGGGGATGTAGCTCAGATGGTAGAGCGCTCGCTTAGCATGCGAGAGGTACGGGGATCGATGCCCCGCATCTCCAATTTTTTCGTGTAAACCGCCGTTTTCAAATCTGTTTATATCAATGCTTGCGTTTTATTAGATTTCACTTGACAAGTGAGAAGCTGTCTGTCTGAATGTTAAATGTCAAATTCAAAATGTACTATGGGCCGTAGGGTCTTTACTAGGTTACAGCTGCTGCTACAAGTGTTATATTTATTAGACCAGTGAAATAATGAAAAAGATGCATTAGGCCATTATCTGGCTGAAGATGGGTCCTCAGAACAATCAGAAGAATTGCTCTGAGAAGACATGCACCCATTGGCGTCCTTTTATTGTTTATTTCACTTAAGAATTACTCTGAGTTTAATCGATACGTTGTTGACAAGATTCCAAGATTCCAGTTAATATACTTACTGAGTATATATAAAAGGCATTAACCAAAAGTCACGCTTTTTTAAATGCTTAAGTTTTTTCATCGCGCCATTTAAGGTTTTGGATTTGTACACCATTTTTATACAATCCTAATAAGGGAGTTATTGCCAGGTTTGCCTCTCTCTCAATTGGACTATCTGTCTTGGCTTTTTCTACAATTATCCCTGGCTTGATGCTCACAACTGTTCAATTTTAATTCAAAATCAACGGACTTAAAGATTAAACTTGGAGTAATTCTGACTTGGAATAAACATCAGCTTAACCCATTAAAAGGACGCCAATGGTTGCATGTCTTCTCAGAGCACTTCTTCGGATTGTTCTGAGGGACTCATCATTCTTGCAATAGCTGTATCTAAAACTGTGCCTAATGTATCTTTTCATTATTTACTGGTCTAATAAGCATTGCAGTAACAGTATATGCAGTAACAGCTGTAACCTAGTAAAGAGCCTACGGCCTATAATGGCCAAAAATAGGTCTTTTAAGAAATGTTTTTACAAGTAACTCTGTTTTGAAAATAGTAGTTTTCATTCCGAGTCAACTGAATAGTTATTTGAGTAATATCTGTAAAATGGGTATTTAAGTAACGTATAGATTGTGCTATATAATTGGAAATGTTAAAAACTGTATTCCTAGAATTTTTTTTTAGAAGAAAAGAAAATTAAATATTTTAATATCCTGTCTGTATTTGCAATAGCTGTCTTCAATGAGAGATGCTTCTGCTCAAACTTTTCACTTTCACTGCTGAGCGTTGGCTTAATCAAATTAATTAGAAAATTAGAATCCTCAATTTTCTCTAAAAATAATGTCATTCTTCCTCATTTATATATACAGTGATTACAACTTTTGTTATTATATTTTTAGTATATGTGCCAATTGACTTTACTCGAGTCGGATCCGTACCTTCGTTTTTTACCTTCGCAAATTGCCGCCGCTGCTTTTGCCATAGCTCGCCATACATGCGGATTGGAACCTTGGAATGAAAAGCTGATTCATAAAACTGGCTACAGACTTAGACAACTCAGGGACATTTGCTACTTTTTGCACAAAACTCTCGTTGGCGCACCAGTTCATGCACAACAAGCAATAGTCGAGAAATTCAAAACTTCAAAGTAAGTTAAGTTGTTCCATCATAATGCGTTTTCTTTTCAGATGAGTTGGGAACTTTTCTGGTATAATTAACGATTTTAATTATTAACGGCAAACAATTCAAACTGTTGAGATCCCAGATCTAATTTATTCCATTAAAAAAAAAAAAAAAAAAAAAAAAAAAAAAAAAAAAAAAAAAAAAAAAAAAAAAAAAAAAAAAAAACGTTATCTAATGACCACACGTGATGCTGCTTGCTCAAATATTTGAATTCGTTTGGAAATCCACCATATTAAATAAAAACCTCTTTCACATTTATGCGTTGACCTTTCGCTTTGAGATACGCAAGCTCTGCGTCGTATTTTCAACAGCAAAACGCAGAGGTGGCACAGCAAAATTTAACGCTACACAAGAATAGAAATAAACTCAATTCTTGCGCTGCTTTAGCGCGTAGGTCTCAAGATTGTATTATTTGAATCATTTATAATGGAAGTTTCTTAGGAAAGATTGGCAAAGTTAGTGTAAGAGTGACCTATACTTTGCGATAAAAAGCTCCCTGATTAAACCTCACCAAATACACACGAGGGTTAAACTGTAATAATGTCAGTAAGGAATCTAGTAAAAGTGTATAATCATAGAGTGGTCAAAATCATTTCAGCGGGTGGTAATAATAAGAAACACCAAACATGTGGTTCTTTCATTCTTTCGATCAACCAACCAAATTTAGTTTATCTGTTTGCACAACTCAGAATTCAACAGTATTTGAATCCCTAATTAAACCGGAGATTTATCTTAGGAAGTTCAAATGGAATAAATGGGAACAGTTGAAGGGAATAAAAGTAGGTTCTATATATTAAAGATTTAAGAGGAGAAACAGAAAAAGAAGTGTTTAAACCGGGTCCAGCATGAATGCTTCACGCGTAAATGTAAAAAAATCCTATGCAACGCAAGCGTAACATGATTGCAGCGCAGACGCAATTCATCCAACCGATGCGTTAATATGAAAAAGGCTTGAAGCGTAGTGACGCAAAATCTATTTTTTTATTGACTTTTTTTTACTTTTTACGTAGAATTTGTTATTTTAACTACATAGGTGCTATCCATTTATGATAATTTTGTATCTGCCATACTTCGGTCGCAGGCCCCAATTGTGGAACTTCAGCTTCTTCAGGGGATTCTCTGTATCGTCCTCTCATGCCTCTTTGAGTTTGTGGTAAGGATATGTTTTAGAAATCTAATTAGCTCTGCTTTTTTGGCATCCTAACCCGTTTTCTATAAAGATTTAGCTAGCATTGAGAACTGGGAAACCTAAGTTCTTTCTTTTTTGTACATAAAGCGTTTCCTTACTCAAAGAGTTGTCCTCCATCTTACTTGTAATTCCTTTCTTTTTAATTTACTAGACAGTGTTTTATGACTCTTAGGTGGTTCTCGAATGAGTCCACCTTTTTCTTCGCCAAATGATGTATGCCAAGGCAATGCATTGTCTGCTATTATTTTATTGGGGTATTGTGATGGACTTGATTGCCATATTAAAGCCATTTGCATTAACAGTCTAAGTAAGTCTAAGTGACCTGGTTGTGGTAGCCACTAGTCCTGCTACATTTAATGTGTTGAACGAGGTTTTTGAGAGTTATTCTACTGCTCATCGCCAAGTTTCGCCAAGACAGAAAAATTCTTTCGAGTACCCCTCATCCCAGCACGAGGAGAAGTATAACAAATAAGTAATAAATGCTATTGATTATTACCACTACTGTCACATCTAGGAAATAGATCAATCGTGTCCTTTTTGAAGAACTTACAATTATCTTTCGAAGATAAAAATCTGTCTGTTTTCTTGAAAGGATAGATTCTTTTTATTTCTATCCCTTTTTTGAATTGTGTTACAGGAGTAACACAAAAACATTAAAGCCATCCCAAAAACGGAGGATTTTATTGAGTTGTATTTTCGAAGATAGGATTTTTAGGATTGTAATTAAATTAATATTGCATCGGGATAGTGAATCATATAAATAGTAAAAAAAAATTATAAATTCGTTCCAAAGTGGACCTAACTCTAATATACTCGCCAACAATGCTTTCGAGCACCCCTCATCCCGGAAGTTAGATTACGGGGTAATAACCTGTCTTTTGAGAGGAAATTCGCTTTAACTTTCAATGGGCGTTTTGTTGATGATGATCAAATCTGTCATGCTAGCTCTCTCAGAGGTAATCTGCTATTTTATCCTTAGTGTTATTAGTGTACGAATGTTTTTGGTTTTTCTCTTGTTTGCAGTCATACTTTTCATAATATTTGTGATTTTTACTCTGTCTTATATCGTGATTTGTATTTCAGAATGAGCTGTGTCTCTCAACTGCGTCCACGACCTCTATTCAACTTTCCAAATTAAGTTCTGCAGTTTCTTAAGACTTTGTGCTCAAATAATTGTACAAAAAAGCAAGGAAATGTTGTAATTCCAGAGATTCATTTCCATATCGGGTGCCTTTATTATACATTTTACCTGCTATGTAATTAGTGCTCTGTGTACTTAAATTGTATAAGATATTTTAATGATGATTTTAAGTGTTCACTTTTTATGGTGTACCTTTTTTATTTCACAGTTCTTTCTCGGGGATAGGCCAAAAGTCGTCTAATATTAATTTAATACTAACTTAATGGAATAAAAATGTGCATTTTTACCTTAATACCAAGTAGGTCGTGTTTGACCAACAGAAGAAGATCCTAACAAATATATTTCTGGAACAAGAATGTAACAATGAAATTTTTGGGAAAGACATTGTGACAAAAGCCATAACGTTTTTGTCGTTTGTGACAACAACGTTTTGTGACAAAAGCCATAGCGCATAATGAAAAAGACTCAGCTAGGGTTTACGGCCCTTTGTAAAAGACTCAACTGGACAGTTTGGCTTCTTATTTAACTAATGTTCATTAAACAGAAGGTTTCTTAATTGAGCTCGGACGGTAGACTTGTCACAAACTCGAACATTCCATATTTCAAACTTGTCACGAAACTAGAACTCTTCCACCATGAACGTACCACCTTTTTGGGCTCAAATTCACTGTGAATTACGTGTCTGATTAGCTTCGCAAACATTTTGACTGAGACTAGTTTTGTGTTGCACTGAACAAGTAGGACTGATTGGATTTTATATAGGACATACGCATGAATTACATTCTTTGATACAAGTTGTGAAAGCGAAAAAATGACATGTTGATTTTTATGTATTGATATTATTAGCATAATACTCTGTTGAACAAGCTTCAACCAAACGCCTAATTTTATTTTATTAGTGAGTTCACGTTGCAAAATAGATTGGATTTAAAAGTGAATTTGAGGTGTTGAAGGTTGGCAAATTTAGTGTGTTAAGTGTTAAGACATTTTGTGTGTTAAGACTCAACGGCGACTTTGTCTTAATTTTATTATAATTTGGTAGTAATTTTAATCATTTCTTACTTATGCTTGGCTTTTCTGTTAAGTAATAAGATATATTGACCCATTGACAATTATAAGATAGAAAGAGAGCCATTCTATCATTTTTGTAAACTATAATAGTGTTTAAATGACATATTAACAAAATCCATGGGCAGTATAGCTCATTTAGCGCATAAGCTATGTAGCATTATAGCCTTCCTTCGTTAAGGTCCGGAAATGACTTTTGGTCTTAACAATTTTTCCAGTTTTGGAGAATTTTCACTTCTGGAATCATCGTAGGGGCAATCGTACATGTAAATCCATAATAAAAAGAAATATTAAAATTGCTGCGATTGGTCCACGTAGTTTCTTGCCTATCTTCCCTGTATTTAATCAATTCTGAGAAATAACCTCCCTCTGCCCTCTGCAATTCTCCAAAGACCTCTTGAGATTTTCCAAAGAGGAAATTATGCAGCGCATGATTTCAAAGCCTTTAAATAAAATAAACTGATACCAAGTAAAGTGTTGTCATATTAAAATATGCTAATTCATGAGGTTACAATGTAATGATTTTTCTAAGAAAAAGTGACTGCTTTTTCCAATATTAAGAAATTCTGAGAAGCATAGAATTACAGGAAAAGAGAGATAACATTATCAAATGAATCAGTGGTACCAATTCACGGAAATTAGAGGGAAGGAAATTATTTGTTCAAAATCTAGTTGGGAACTTTTTTTTTTTTTTTTTTTTTTTTTTTTTTTTTTTTTTTTTTTTTTTTTTTTTTTTTTTTTTTTTTTTTTTAAGGTGGGTGGGGACAAATTTGTTCAGTGAAAATAAAAAAAAATAGACCATTTTCAATGGAAATACCATACATTTTTCATATCACATTGTGTATGGTAGCTATTTGTGGCTACAGCCCAGGGTCACACGCAGAATGGGTTCCTTCTGTCCTGTGTACGTACGTGCCTGGGTTTGGAATAATAAATGTTAAAAAAAATATATCGAATTGTGTGAAAAAGATAAAAATTTGTGAAGTCTTGATATTTCCAAATGGCACGGGCTTAGAGATTTCCTGTTACATACCTGCTTGATCTCATGGGCACAACTATGAAGTTTTTTATTCCTTAATTATTTTTAAACTAGTATTTTTTCTTCAATCTTCAGGAAAATATAAAAAAAAATTATACTCAAATATAAAATTTAGACGCCAATTTCTCTTCGGTATACGTAATTCCCTTGAATCGTTGCCAAGACAAAATGCTTATCAATAGGTGATAAAAATAGTTGAGTCGACTGTGAATAGTTAAGTTCATTACTTATTGGACTTAACACGGGCCGCAACATTCAGATGCGGCCCGTGACGGGAAGTAACTAACATATAATTGTGTGTCTCATTCTTCATTTTGTCGCTACATGGCACAAAAGAAATTGCAGTTAAGTGAAATAGAGTATAATCTTTTTTGTTGGTCTACTCTTTAATAGACTTAAACTAATCTTGCTACAATTTCAACTGAATACAAAATCATTTTCGTTGCATCTCTAACACTTGACTGTTACAATACTGAACGGAATGAAAGTTTTTCAGAATAAATAAAGTGATGAACATAATATATTTGATATATATAAATAACCATGTATGGTCTAAAATAATAATACAGTGATATTTAAATGAAGAGGAAAGATTTTTCGCCTATCCCTGTTGATGTAATTTTTTTCTGACAGAGTGCTTTCATGCATGATGATTATTTTACTTATCGAACAAATTCTTTCTACCTTGGAGACATATCAGTTTTCTTTACAATAGTTGGCTTATTTTCCTCCGGTTTTGTTTTAAGTTCCGTTTCCAGCTCATGTCCCTATCCATTTGTTCTTTTGCTTGTGTTTTAAATATGTGCTTAGGCTCAAAGGGTTGTCAACTCCTACATTTAAATTGGACCAGACTAAAGTTTGAAGTCTTATAAGTGCCATTACAGGCTAAGGCACACAGGAAAATGCATAGCATAGTAATAAGGAAAAAATGGAGTGATAATGCTAATCATACCAGCGCGCATCCTGGGCCATAGGTGGAGAGGGGTGTAAGAATGTTTGTATAGTTGATTTTAAAGGTCAAAATACTTATTTTCAAAGGTCAAAAGGCCAATTTTCGAAGGCGAGGGAAGATTCCCACCCTCTACTCCCTGGAGGGGGGTTACCTCACCAACTCTATATGCGAGGCTCTCATCATACGAGACGCAGAAAAAAATATTTTTAAATTTGCAAAAACATGTTTTGTGATTGACGCCTTGTCTGAGTTTTGACACTTGCTTTGAAAATATGCGTTTTCCTTTAATATATGAGGAAAAAAGCTTAAAATTATTTTAATTTATGCAAATGGGAAGTCTCGAATGTGTCCGTGCAAAAAAGATAAATGTGTTTGCAGATTTTAGGAACATGATCTATGTGAAACGGAACTTTTATCTTCTTAGTAATTCATTGGCTAAATTTGTACTTTAGTAGGATTATGTGTAGCTTTTAGAGTTTTTGAAGCCTAGATATTCAAATGCTCTTCAATTTGTTTCATTTTAAACCTTTGTTTTCGTTCTTGTTTTGGTCCTTTTTTGGTATCCCTTTTTTGTTCTCTTCTCTCATTTTATCCAAAATTTTCCAACCTTTTTTCGTACTTAACACTGAGTGCATACAGCTCTGTTTTCCTGAGTTTCCCATGGCTATCAATCGTTGTTTGACACAGTATTTCAACTGAGTTGATGAGAACTCAACTGTTCTAAGTTAAAAATTCCATATATACAGTAAAAAAGAAGGTTCAGAAAAATTCACCTCCCTCTCCCCCTCTAAACATAAAGGTAGATCATATGGAAGGCAGTAAAACATTATTGATATTTAGTAGAAGCCCAGGCCCACAGCCGCCCCCCTCCCTTTTGAAATCTAAATGAGACATTTCAAGTGAAAAGCTCTTAAGTTTTTGCTGCATCTGCTGTGTATATGCTGTTTGGCGTAAAAAAAAAAGAAAAAAAAGACCCCTGGCTAAAAAGTTTTGATTTCCCAGTTGGCTCTATCACGATGCTACCCTGGCGTCCACATCGTGGGTAAGTTTTGTATTAAAAATTCTAGCAGTAACTTGAAATCGCTGTTAGTTGCAATTTTATGTTTCGCTTGTTATTCTTTTTATAAATACTATAATTATCTAGTTCTAATGAAAATTTTTTGAACTCTAAGCCATGGCTCATCGAATATTCTAAGCAAGCATAAGCCGACATTTATTGAAAAAAGGGGAGGGGGAATCACTAATTTTAACGTGACAAATCATTTTAAACATTCGACATTCATACTGAAAATTCCGATAATATTAGTTGTATAAGGCCTGACTAAAACAAGATGAGAAAAAAGAAGCGTTGGCATTCATGATCGAATTTCAAATACTAAAATTGTACAATAACATTGATATCCGAGCCGGAATAGAAGGCAGTTGTTTTTACATTAACTCCTGTTTGTTTTTTTTCTGCATTTCGGTTAAATCTTGTCACTTTTACGAAAATATTTATGTTCAGTTTGTTTAGGTTGTACACAGAAAGTGAGAATTCACTTGTACGATTTGATCTATGACACTCATTTGAACTTTTCCTGAAACTAAATTACCTAGTTTATTCAGCGTATAAACTATGAATAGCGGTTTAAAATTGTGTCAATGCAGAATCGAAAAATTATTGTCCCGTCGTTGATCATTCCTAGTCCTCATTCTTTACCTCCTTTTTTACAGCTTACTCTTTAATTCCATAGACCGATATTTTATATATTTTAAAACTTGATTGCTAATTAACTTGTGCCTTGAGGTTAGTTTTTTAATTTATTGTGATTGTAATGCAATAATTATGCTGATAAATAATCGTAGGATTTATTTTAATTAGAGATTTTGATTATCTTGGGAAATGCTCGCTCAGCAGTGTTGCCAATTAAAATTCGATGTAATTTTTGGCCTTAAATACTTTTAGGTCAGTCAACATCATCATAATTCATATACAAATTGAGCACATTAGGCTTCTTCGTGTCTTACACCAAAGGTTCTTGAATTAAAAAGCCAGGCTATATTAAAGTAGTTCGTATATTTTTATATATTCTGTCATACGGCGATTTCGAAAAGGGTCTGAGTACTTGGTCTAATAACCCTAAGATTTCAGCCATTTATGGCTTCTTTTTTTCTACTGGGTGACAACCACTATTGCCTCTAGTGTTTAATGGGAAAATTTCATGAAAAATTGATGGGTTTACACAGATATTTAAAACATAAGCCGAGATCAGCAATAGCTGTTGATTATTCCCTACTGACAGAACAGTTGTCGGGATTTTATTTGCGGTGGTATCTCACTGAAGAACTTCTGTCTTTTTGAGATATGGACTACTCTCCGCTCCTACCCTTCCCTGGCAACACTAGTGGCATATCTAGGGGGAGGAGAGCGGTGTATTTAAATGTAAAAAGGGTTTGTTTCAAGTATAAAGAAGGTATTTTTTTTTTACACAGGGGATTTGAATCAAACTGGATGTCAGAAATGCGCAACATATTTGAGGGGAGACTGAGGAGGAATCCTCAACCCCCCTCCCAAGTATCTCCCTACCGAAAATGGAATCTTGACAGCGTCACTGCCTCTAATCAATATCTAGCATCCCCTGATCATCTAAGAACTCGAGCACTCCATAAGCAATCTTCATATCATGCATGTATAATCGATTGCAAAAATAAAAATTAATTTCACACTTCTTTTCCAGTGTAAAATCACGAAGAAAATCATTCGGATAAATTGCTATGTAGAAAAACAGAATTTTTTATATCATTAATATTAAATTTGAACCCAATATTTGAGTTTGACTAGTTTATTTGTTTTCTTTGCTTTTTAGGTGTTTCGTGGATGGGTTTCAAAACCAGTTATCACTAATGACATCAACTATATTTGGTATTACCTTGTTATCTAAATGGTAGATAACAACAAATTTAACCCCTAAAATGGTTATATACAGTTTGCTTATAAGTTCGTTTTATCCGTTGTTTTGAAGCAAAAATAATAATAAATATTTAAATGTCATAAATAAATTAGTTTCCGGAACACACCCGACAATAGTGCTACCGCTTGTATTGAAGAAAAAAAAAATGACTACTGTATTGAACGGTATCAGCCTGTTCGTCAGTATAATTCGCTATAAAAGACTAGGGTTCCCACTCATCTTCATTACATCTTCGTAAAATCATTTTCGATTTTTTCATGGATTTGTTTTCCTCTTTGTTTAGTGTTTATAACCAGGAAAGAGAAATTGCGATTTCTCTGTTAAACTGTTAAATTTTCATAACATGAGGTATTATGATTCCAAATCTAGGCATTTCTCTTCTTTTTTCTCTAGAAAACTATAAGCTCTATTCTGGGTCAATTCAGCCTAGAATATTGAAAATTTGCAGGAAACATCAATTGCTCTATAACAACTATGATAAGTATTAAAACGCAGTGTCATTGCAAATCTTTTGCCTAAGGAAACCTAGAAATGACACAAACCAAGGGAACCCTATCTAAGACATCATTCGAATAATTGTTTAAATATTTGTTGTATGTTTCATAATCAAAATGTTATTTTCTAAATGAGTTTTAACAGTTTTGGCAGACCCTGTTTTCTTAATGCTATTATCCACCTTTCAGACTCATGAAATCGCCACGACTAAATTTCATGACCTATTGACTCAACTAGAAGCCATTTCTGTATTTATTTTTTTCTTATTTGACGAGTACATTTAAAGCGAAAATCTGTGTTTTGACCATTAGCTGATGATTTATCCCCATTCTGTGTAAATTTGAGATGTAAATTATTTGGCTCCAACTTAATAAATTTTTTTCCGTCAACTGTGGTTTGATTTTCATCAGCGCTAGAATTTGGTCTTTCTATTGTTTTTCGGTTTTTCTATTGTTTTTGGTTTTTTGAAACTCCTCTGATGCTTCGTGTAGACTGGTCAGAAAGATGAGGAATATAGGTGCACATTTCAAATTATAGTTGGTAATACATAAGTTCTGGTGTCCAGAAATTTCACCTTTTTTTTTAGGAAAACTTGTAAAAGTTTTTGAATGTTTTTTTTTTAATTTTGATGTTATGGATTTTTTTTAAGGAAAACTGCCTGATGAAACTTTGTTTTCTAAATTTCTTTAAGTTTCATTTTTTGACTTTGGTGTTTGACCAACATTATCGTTACATAAAAATCATGGGTACTAGAAAAGATACAATTATATTTTTTGAATTCAAAGCATACAAATGTCACAAAAAAGAGAAGATTTTGATTGTGTATTCCAATTCAGCATACAAAGTTACATTCGACTCGTCTGTTTTAATCCTTGAAAAAAAAAAGAATACTTGCGTTCCCTTGAGTTACTAATAATCCAATAGTTGTAATCTGATCGTGGCTGGTGGTAAAAACTAGCATAAAATAACATTTTTAAAAGGTTGAATGCGAAACACGGTACGTAAATATTTCATAAATGATTTTAGAATTTTTGCCAGTATTGGCACTTGAGAACCAAAATACTCCTAAAATTTTAGGAGAATTTAGTTAGTCTTTCACAATCGTTACAATTTAATAACAAAGACTCTAGTTTTGCTTGTCAAATTTCACAATATTGATTTGAAAAACTAGAAGTTAGGTAGAATGAAGACTTCAAAGGTAGAATGATCACGTAAGTGTCACTTGCGCCGTCCGGCTAGTAAAACATCTTATCACAGATTAGCTTTATATTTGTGGGCGAAAGTTTTTTCTTCATTGTGAAAATGATATTGCCTTATGCAGCTTTTTCGGCTCTATTTTTGAGTACTAGAATCACTCCTGTTGAAGCCATCGCTGTGCCAAAAACTGACCTAATAAAGTTGCGTTTCCTTTCCACCGTTTTGGCACTATCTATTTGAACTACGCTAAGTGCATTTCACTTACTGCGAGAAATCGCAGATGGCGCATCAGCCACCAGTGGAAGCAAACCGACACGAAGGAAACGTGGATGCCGGGCAGGGAAAAATGAAAGGAGAAGGCGTAAAGGGTGTGCTATTTCGGTACTAGTGACAAACCGTGACAATTGTCCTTCGCCAAAACGAGTGTTTGAACGAAACTTGGCAAAAATCAAGATATCCAGAACATCTAAAATACCCAGTCTGAAGAGATCTGACCAAACCCCCGTGTCCCTCATCCAGGACAGCCCGCAGGTTCTTAAGATGATAGTATCCCATAGACCCACCATGCCTAATTTCCCCATGGCCAACTGTCGATCCCTTTTTAACAAGATGGAAGACTTCGAAGTCCTGCTCCGTAGCAGCAACGTAGCTGTTGCTACTGTGACGGAAATTTGGAACCTCAATGAGACTACAGGACAGATTGCTGGATACAACTCATTTCTGAGGACTCGAAATAGTCGAGGTGACAACAGGCTCGGCGGTGGTGTAGGAATCTATGTGAGGAAAGATATTTCGTGTAAAATCCTGCCTGAACTCACAAATCCAGATCATGAGGTTATACGGATTATGTGCAAAATCCCAGGTATGCCTCGTCGATTTTCATGTGTGATATTGATTATTTCCCTGAAAGCGCACAAAACAGGCGTGACCGAGATTTCTACTTCCAAACAACGATTGATATACTTAGAAGCCGACATAGCAGTCCTGCTTTTATTGCTGGAAATTTTAACCAGACAAAGAAAGCTTGGCTAGCCTCCAGTCTTTCTCTTAATCAGATTGTTAAGATTCCCACTCAATCGTCTGGCAGTACCCTCGATCTTATTCTTATAAATACTGAGGACCTATACTACCTCCGACATCGCTTGGACCAGTCGGCTCGTCTGATCACTACGCCCTATTTCTCAAAGCGAAAAGTTCTGTGAGAAAACCCAAGCTCTCACGGATCACTACTAGAACAATAACTGACTCTATAATCCGTGAATATTGCCGAATATGACTTCCCAGAGGTTTCAGCGGACGTTTCTCTTGAGCAAAGGGTGTGTGCTTTCAGTGAAAAATTGTTCTCCAAGTACCTCGAGATATTTCCAACAAAGACTATGGTTAAAAGTAAATACGACTAGCCATGGATTACGCCCACTATTAAGGCCCTGATTCGTGAACGCAACCGCCTTTACTCGAGCGGCAAGGGAAATCAAGCAGCGACCAAAAGAAACTTAATAGTTAACATGATCAGAAATGTAAAACGTAAGCATGGTCGTGAAAAAGTTGACCCCCTGCTCAACACTGAACCTGCAAAGTGGCATCGCTCGGTCAAAGCGAGGAGTAGAAATGTTGCGAAAACCAGTGTCAAGATATCTGACGATAATAGGCGAATACTGGGGTCTAGTGACGTTAATGCATTTCTTACCTCCATTTGTACCACTTTTTCAGCCGTTACCCCCCAGGAGAAAGCCTCGCTTTTTGATGATTGCCCAACGAAGGCACTTTAGCGCTCAGTGAATTTGAGGTGTATAGTGAAATCAGGAAAGTAAAGACAAACGTCTCTCTTTTCCGAGGAAAAATCCCTGCAAAGCTCATACGTGAATTTGCTTTGTTCCTAGCCCTACCACTCTCAGTTCTTATAAACCAGTGCTTTGCATCTGGGACCTTTTCTAGATCGTGGAAAAAGGCCCACATCTGTGCAATTCCCAAAGTGAACCCACCCAAGTCGTGTGATGATTTAAGACCAATCTACCTAACGTCATGCCTAGCAAAAGTGACAGAATTGTTCATCTTGCGGCGGCTACTAGAGCAAGTAAGACAGACTATCGACAAATACCAATATGGCGGACTCCCAAAATGTGGGGCGTCTATATACCTAGTCAGAATGTCCGATTAGATCCTGAAATGACTTGAAAAGCAAGGTTGTTTTGTCGACCTAGTAGCCATCGACTTTCGCAAAGCCTTTGATCTCCTATCACACCTAGTGGCCTGCCAAAACCTAAAACGAATGGGGGCTAAACGCCAAACGCTAGCCATTGTCCTCGATTTTTCTGTCTGAAAGACAACAAAAAGTATTTGCTTTACACAAAAAGGACTGTGACTCAGAGTGGAGCAAAATAACCTGTGGTGCCCTGCAAGGGACGAAATTGGAAGGAATAATGTTTCATGCCATCATCAACTACTTCTTGGTAGAACACACCGACAAATACAAATTTGTCGACGATTTGTCGCTCTTACTCCTCTATCTTCTTCATGACAATGTCCCCACCAAACAATTCCCCGAAATCACTTTCGATCTACCGAGTTCACAATGCTCTGATACGAAATTGACTATTAACTCTGTTAAGTCAAAAATACTTAAATTGAACCCGCTAAAGAGACTTCGTCCCCCTGAAGCTCCTTTCCCTGTTGCGAGTGAGGTGAAAATACTAGGTGTCATTTTCTCACGTGATTGTACCTTTACTACCCATATTAATAGTGTGACCCGTAAAGCAAACGCATCTCTGCAAACCCTTTGAAAAATGCGTCGCTTCGGGTGCAACGCCTACAGTCTTCTACGGGCATACCTGTGCTATGTACACCCCATACTTGAATACGCCTGTCCCGTCTGGGGCCCGTCGGGATTAAGAACGAACTATCTAATGCAGGAACTTGAGTCAGTCCAAAAACGGGCAACCAGGATCATCCTGAGTAATAGAGACATTTCCTACCACGATGCCCTAGCAACCCTTGAACTCCAAAGTTTGGAACTCCGTTTGGGTGACCTTATCCTGAGGTTTGGCAAAATACTGCTGTCTAACCCTGCTCACCGTGACGTTTTACCACCAGAAGCCCTAACAGTCAGCCGTACAAGACAGAAGCTAAAACTTGTGCCTGTGGGTGCTCGGGCAAACCGCTACCAGAACTCTTTCGTCTCTTTTTTTTTACGTCAATATATAATAGTGCTTTATAACATGTTTTGTATTTCAACATCAAATTACCCATTTGAGCTACGATTGTTGTAGCAAAAAAAGAAGGGAAAACTAGGGAACTTTTGTGAAGCGATATGATCTGATGATAAGGCTCTATTAATTTTGGTTTTCCGCTTGTCTTTTACTTTTATTAAGGGGCTTTTTAATTTTGATTATTGGTTTCTTTGCTTTAGTTTTTTCTCTTAAGATAGCTATTGGTCAAATACTAGAAATATTCACTAAATGTTTACTTAAACAACTGTCTTTATAAAAAAAAATCTTCATTGCACCTAACTTGTTGTTTTTTGCATTAGAGAAAGGTCCTCTTGGTCCTTACTAAAACTTGTCTTATCACTTAAAGGGACTTGAGCACGACAACCAATTGTTTGTTGCTCGACCATTTATGTACATGTCTTAAAACTTTAGTAAATCAAAAATGAAGTTAAATCGCTTTTGGGTGAAAAATTCCTCTCCAAGAGTAATTCCATTTTAGAAGTTACCACACCATATGATTTGATAAATCGAAATAACGAAAATGTATGCTTTCAAGTTAAAGAGTTTCAACTAATAAAACATAATAATTAAAAACTTAATTTAATTTTATTCTAAAACCACAATATACTTTTATTCTCCAGTAATTTCAACATGTGTAAATGCATTCATATAGTACATGACACCATAGTACAAGTTAATAAGGTGCTAGTGATTCCAAATAAACTCCAAATAAACAGGCCCTATAGTGACTTGAACAAAATCTTCGCACGATTTCAACAATTTAGAGCGTTACAATTTTTCTGCTTGAATATATCCATGAAGCCTCTGTTTTAACAATATAATAAGATAGACTATTATTATGTAATAATATAGGACTGCACAAAATATGTCGCCTTGTAGAAAAAATCTTTGTGTTCTCTTACAAAGGGTGGTTGATTGTCCTCCGGTGTGATTTTGCCCCCGAAGTGGGACTAAGACTGAATTTGTGATTGAAAAACACTGTTGTGTTGACACTGATAGGTGGTAAAACATATTTTTAATACAGTTAAGCACATTTCTTTAAAGAGAATGCCGAAAATTCAGTCTATTGGCATTGCAATCATTCAAATAACCCAAAATAAAAGAATTTTATCTTCATTTATAAAATGGTTCCATACTTTTAATTGACCGTAGTTTTAACACAAATAAACTGTTGTTTAGCATAAAAAAGTATTTTTTTTTTCGTTTGGAAACCTACCCTCAGTTTTCTTCCGCTATTTATTGACTATTGACTCTAGGAAGGAAACGAAGAAGCCAATTGTACATTCTTTCCGAGCGCCACAAAGTACTTTCATAAAAGATGGCAAAAAACTGAAACTTTACAAACGGATTGTTCTCTATTGACGCCATGTGAACAACCTTTTAAGCAGCATATTTGAAGTACCCTTTATGTTAATCCTACCCCAGTAACTACCCATGGCACGAGTCTGGTTGGTATTCTAGCGTTATTTCCCAGTTATCACTAACGCAGCATTTTGCGGTAGTCTTGGGATATGGCCTGGCCCCCATTCATGTCCTTGTAATATTATGACGTGGCGACTGAATTTTCAATCGTCAAGCTTGAAACAATAAGGTGGTAGGGTGAAGTTTTCGAATTTAGGCTGTTAAGTAGGAATTTTCCTACCACAAACTGTTGAAAAATAGCTTGGTATGCATCATTGCTGTCAATAACCCACTATGGCACCAAGCCGCCTGAGGCCAACACAGCTACGTACGGTCCTCCTCCATCCCAATCTATTCGAAGTCTCCATCAATGCTGGTTTTCAATTTCCTGTACAAATATTTTGTAAATAACAAATTTTAATTCTAAATTAATCTATTTTTATTTGATGCATATTCAAAATGCACTTAATAGTAGAAAGAAGTATAACTGTTAGAAAAATTTTCCTTCAAAGCTATTTTTAAATATCTTGTGCCCAGTTGTGCTATGCGAAATCCACCAGGTCAGATTTTTTTAAATACTCAGCAAACCTGAGTTATTGGCATATTTTAGGTAAGTAAATTACTCTTTCTTTTGGTAGAAGCTCTTCTTATGCATTTGGAAAAAAAGAAGATATTTTCCTTTTTGTTTGTTTTCAATAAATTATTGAAAAAAATTAATAATTATTCAATAATTATTCCTTAACATTAGCAGGCTAATTATCTGTGCGCTAATTGCTTAGTAAATATCCATCTATAAAAAAAAGTTCTCATTTAGATCTAGTTGCTTTACATAACAAAACAGATTTATCCTAAATGCAAGAATTTTTTTTTATCATAAAACTTCAATTTTCAGGAACTACGATATATCTATAAAATCTACCGTTCCGCCAATAATTTAGGAGCCGCCACTTTCAGCAGAGTATTACAAATATTCTTTGCAATAATATTGAAAATTAACCTTTCTGGAAGATTGAGCAGTATATAGTTTTTTTTGTTATAATATAAAAAAACACTGTCTGAAATATATATGTTGTCAGTAAAGTACAAATAGCACCCTTGTCTTTTAAAACTAATTGCACATGAAGCCGCGCATGAAAGACGGGAGCTGTAATATTTTTTTTTTTTTTTTTTTTTTTTTTTAGAACGTCCGTGGTGAAATTTAAGCCGCATATTTGTACATAAGTGATTTCAAAACTCTTTTGGTGAAAAACCCTAAGAGTATAAAAAATTGTTGGGTGTCATATGAGTGCTGGGCAAGCTTAACCTAGCTGTAAGCTCATAGCAAAAGCGAAGAAGCTGTTTGAAGTAATCTCGACTTAGCCTGGTGGTCCTTAGCGGAAATAGGTACATAGCTGTCGGGTGCTAGTACAGTAATAGATTCAAAGGAGCCTCCTTTACGACTAAACCCACACAGCGAGCCTAGTAGCTGATCTCTGAAATTTTACTGTCGTTAACGGATCTTTATTAGTGAAGAGGAGGGGGGGGGGAATTTGCTGACGTTATGGCTGATTGTTAATTTAAAAGACATATATCTTACTTCACGGTTTCTCGCAATTAAAGCAGGGTACTTTTGGACTTACATTTAAAATGAAAAAATGTTATTTACATTTTGGCTTTATTTTACAGGAATTATTATCTTATTGAAAATTAGTATTCCCACGAACAGATTCGGATTACAAAGAAAAAATACAGATACCCGGATAGTGGCAAAAAAAAATAAATCCAGAACTGACCCCATGCTGGAACTCAGAGGATATGACAAGATTCAACGATAAAAGAAGAACCGGCGCTGAAATTCATAAAAAGTTTTAAAAATTAGATTTCCTGCATAAAATACTTGCAATACAACCATTTGTGCGAGTAATTATACTTCAGGTTCTTGCATGTAATATGATTATTTAATAAGGTTGGATAAAATAAAAACGAAACAGCAAAAAACGGATATCAGTGCACCTCTTCTGAAATTACCCTCCAATAAGATTTTCAGGAAAGTTTTCCATGTTGCTCAGTCGTAGCCCTTTGTTGCTGTTGCAACTTTTGTGCAGCATGTCGCTGCAAAGCCAGTTGTAGCTGTTGATGTGTTGTCAAATTTTGGCTGTTTATTTGGCGAACATTTGAACCTCCTAAAAAAAAATAATAGCTTCTAATCATTTGCAGACGAAGGTGTACAAATTGGAAGGGAGTTTTGAAATATCTTTTTTGGTGTTTTCATGGACAAAAATTGGAAGAATTACAAAATCCCCCATCAAGATTAAAAACGAGAAAAAAAACTTCGCTGCCCTCCCCCTACATTTATGCGAATTGGCGTCCCTGGGCACACGATCTAAATACGGTTGAAAGTTCAATTATATTCAAAGTCAACCATATAGATGAGTGGAAAAAACAAAAATTTCCAAGTCAGAAACATTCGAAGAAAAACTTCCCATGGGAAACGCACGAAAAGTCCCCTAATCATACTCCTTCATTATTAAATTTAGACATAGCCTACATACTAATATCAAATTTCCATCAAGAGCAATAATTCACCATTGTTTTTTAACTAGTAAATCAATCTTGTCTTCCCTTCAAAATAAAATTCCAGTAAATAGATGTTCATTAATCCCGACTGATATTTGGTCTTTTTTTTAGAATAATCACTTTACTTCTAATTATTAAAACTGAGATGACTGATCAGAATGAAGAACATACACAAAACTACCTTCAAGAAATTAATTAAAAATAAGTAAATACAAAATCTTGAGAAATCGGTGATTTCTTAAGATTCGAGATCGGTACATATTACAATTTGCGACCCCCTCTCCCTACCCGAAAAACAATAGCAAAAGAAATCAAACCAACATGTACGAGAATATTAGAACATGGACGAGAACGCTATAAGGAAGGCTGTTGTACTTTTTTCAGGGATTGATCAGTTCACGCCAATGCTCATAGAACATTGGGAAAAGACTCATTCAAACAAACATTATGAATCTCAGTCTTCCTTTTTTTCGTTTTAAGGACTTTTCGAAAATCTTGTGCCATCGAAAAACGAAGTGTCGAACAGCCTAAAACGCAGTCTCCAAATTTCCAAAGGAGCAGTGCCTCATGGTAGCATATGTCCTTCGTCAACATATAAGTGAAGTCTACATTAAATTTGTGCTGTAGTAAAATGATAATCCGAAAGCTTAATTTTGGTTTCATTTGGAAAGTGGACTTATGTACAGCATTGCAAAAGAACACACATGAACTTGTCAACTGTTTCTAGACAATTCTAGAACTATCAACGTATGTTAATACTTTTTTTTTAGATATTAAGGAACTACCATATTCCTTCTATCATGTTCAACTTACTGATTCTACTCCAGGAGTTTTCATCCAGGTTGATAGTTTCACCAAATTGGTTAGAAAGAATCAAACCAAAATTTATCTTGAGGGTAGAAGTAACAACCTTCTCGTGTTGCCCCTGGGAGTAGAAGGCACAAATAGGTAACGGCCTACCACTGCTGATTTCAGTCATCATCCAGCCACTGGTCGTCCCGACCAGAGTCTTAGAGTCTTACCACGAGGCAGGGTATTTTGCTGAACAGGCTTCCGAGGTTGGAAGGATTGAAGCCATTAATGGTTGCCAAAATTTTCCGCAGTGTCAACTCCCCTGAACATCTGAAGCGCTGACCGAGCCGCAAGAAAAGACCCCTTGAAGGCCATTCCGAGGCAGGAGAAAGAAGTTCTCTCGTTAGTACCGGTTCTGAGGATCAAGTGCCACTAATGGCTGGCATCCGGAAGTGTGAGTGGCTCTTCCTTGAAACGAGATGAGGGAAAATGACGGTGAACACCTTAACACTTAACACCAAAAGAGTTGTTCTTCAAAAGAAAAAATAGGCAAACCTTATCTTATCTGGTACTGTGAACATCAAAGAAACCCATAGCAGAAAAATGTTGTTTCCAGGCCCGCGTTCGAGGGAGAATAGGGTGTTAGATAAGAGATAAGATAATATTTATTTTCAAAAGATTATCACAAGCTCTATAGAGCCGAATTCGCTTTATATGTCAGTAAAAGTTAAGAAAAAAAAAAAAAAAAATCAAATCAGTACATTAAGTCAATAAGGGTGTTGTTGTTCGTTTCTTATAATGAAATAAATATTAACTTAAAAAAAATCTTAATAGGTGATTCTTTTTAACAGGATAGGTAATATAATATATGAGCTATACTGGGTCAGGTAGTATAATATATCAGTTATTTATGTTGTAAGTTGCAATACGGCTTCGGTTGCCTCCATTATTTCCATATATGGTTTTGTTGGGGCCATTCACATAATCCAATATCGAAAAACACATTAAATTTGTCGAGAAATACAAAAGGAAATCGTATGAAAAACGGATGAAAACTACTACCCGCATCGGGAGACAACATTTTTTTCTGTACTTATAAAAATGTACCTATATGCACCTATATATATAATGCACCCTATACATACCCCTCTGTACTATATGTACCTAAGTGTACACTACCTTTTTGTTTCTGAGAAGCAATGCTAGAACAGTATGTATTTGTATGGTGTTTAGGATTAGCATTTGAGGCCGAAGGCCTCGACCGAGTCCGTTGATTTTTGAATTGAAAAGGGAATAGTTGTGGGAAAAGACAAGTTATGGCAGTCACGAATTAACAAACACGGGAATACATTTATTTGAGAACTATAATCTCTTCCCATACCTTAAACGAGACATTTGCCGGGCCAGACGATTTCCATATTTCATTTGAATCTACACAAAAGGCAACCTTTTCCATCCCCTGGCATTGTTTTCAATGTCAATCTTCTTCGCCATTTTTGGAAATTGAGCGTGTGGGACATAATTTTCAAGTTCCTACGGTCAGTAGCAGTAGAAACAGCTATTTTAGGTTTGTTTTTCGTCTAAGTGTATAGTCGACGAGTACTTTGAACTGAAACACCTTTCCCTTATTTTGTTGATCAGTTCCATCAGGAAATTCGTAAAGACTGCATTGATGGTAGTAGCGGTTGATCACGATTTTTCACGGAGAAAACCACGTAGGAGAAATTTTACAGCTCCCCCCCCTCTGCCAAACGAGATCCTGGTTATATCCAGGGCTTCTGGTATCCCAGAATTTTATGCAGTTTCTCCGAACTTCTCAAAAAGAAAATTGGGCCCCCTGAAGTCTCCCCAAACACTGAGATTCGTATACGGATTGACGTTTAAAATGAAATACGAATCATTAATTTTCGGGTAGATTTCGTAGAACCCCTATTCCTTTGGGGAAACTCGAAGAGACCACGAACAATCCAAGGATAGTGGAAGCACTGGTTATACCTGACTAATTAGTAATTGCTGTTGATCTCATAAATATAACATTCTTAAGTTTGACCCCAAGAAATTTTTTTGCTATTTTCTCCCATTAAATTTAAAAAATAAACCTCCTCGTATTTTGGACCTACCATAGAAATCAGACAACAGCAAAAGGATATTCTAGAGTGGGCACCCATGAAATTTTCCTAATAGGAGTAGAGCTAATGCGTGCAAAAAGTACTTTCAGCCAGAAAAGCACAATCATTCCTGAGCACGAAAAAAGGTTCCCCTTACATTTCTTAGTATCTAACGATCCTACCCTTCTCAAAACAAAACAACTTTTGAACTAAACATACGCTGAGTCACCTTTACTCTTGCTCCCAGATAGCTTTAGCTGTAATAACCATTTATTTTAATTTGTCGTTTAATTTTATTGATTTAACTTATTTAATTAAATTCATTTAACGACTTTGCTGTCGAATGACCTTCTAAATCTAGCCTATTAATACAAGAGCATGAGAGAAACAGCTGGTAAATTTATTCTTATTGTTAATGACTCTTACCAAGGTTTCCAAAAAAAAAAAAATAACAACAAAAAACAATACACATATGCTCCTAGTTACACCTGGAAAAAGTCACAAATTATTTTAATTACGTCTATTTTTACAAGCCTGTAGCAATGTGATTGCAGTGACGTCAATTAGAAAAATGCCTTTTTTTAGTTTTTACAGAAAAATGCATAAGTTTAGTATTTTCATCGAAAACATTGAAGAAAAGCAACACAGAATTCCCCCCAACCCCTAAATTTTGATAAATAAATTTGCCCCCCCCCCCCAATATTCTTGAGTACTGAGGAATCATTTTACCATAATCACTGATAATTGTCAAAAATGGCAAGATTGGACTATTGTCGGCAACGGTGGTGATGAGCCAAGAAGAGTCGAATTATTCCGCAAACGAAACTTTGGAATTACGAAATAAACCCACAGCGAAATTGGGGATTTTGCAGACCCCCTTCTGCAAGCAATGTTGAATTTTCAAAAAGTCCAACGATTTTACCAAATTCTAACAAAGTAACATCGAATCTTTTTCTAAAGGATTTTAACATTACTGTGCTGAAAAAACCCTAATGGTAAAATTGGCTGGATTGCAATGGAACTTTTGCTGCTACTAACTTTTAGTACATGACCTTCATAATAGTGACAAAAATAGACCTTTAACGCAAGAAAGAATGAAATATAACTCAAAAAATTTAGAAAATGTTACTTAATTTCAAAATTAAGTTGATATAGAAGATAATGGTCCTGGTCTGGTTTCTCCTCGATGAATTGTATCCATTATTTATTGTCCACTAATACAGCATAAGGCTTTTACGCTTAGCACAGCAGTATATAAGGAAAAAAAGAAAATAAAGCTTGAAGTATAATTAGACAAACCTGGTTGTGGTTGACGGATTAAAGATGTTCTTATTTGCCCTATGGGTCTAGTTCCTTGGGCCTGAGATTTGGGCAATTGTAATAGAGACACTGGTAGAGCTATCGACTGTCCCTGGCTTTGTCCTACACTGCCAGGTCTCGGACCAACCAGCAAAACGGTTGTTTGATTTCCTTGAGTCGTTTTCAGCTGCTATAAAACAGAGAAAATGATGAGACGCCATATTGATTCAACTTTTAACTAAGGCACCATAACTCGAGCAGAGTGTTGGTACTTCGAGGCCATTTACGTTGACACATCCGGCGACGCCAGAACTATCATACGAGCCGTAGACTTAGGGTGGTCAAAAACACCTATTTTCCCCAGAAATAAAACCCATGGGTTAAAACAACGTGATTCGGAACTATCAGTTAATTGAAGAGAGAGAGAGAGAGAGAGAGAGAGAGAGAGAGAGAGAGAGAGAGAGAGAGAGAGAGAGAGAGAGAGAGAGAGAGAGAGAGAGAGAGAGAGAGAGAGAGAGAGAGAGAGAAAGAGAGAGAGAAAAATATACGAAAAAAAAAATCGAAATTTACCAAAAATACTTCAAATTGAACGAGATCGTATTGAGGGAAATTCAATAATTACTAATTATTATCAATAAAATGTTAATTATGATTGAACTACTCATTTGCTGACGATGTTGTCTCCAGGAAGTCACTAACAGACAGTCCCCCCCCCCCAAAAAAAAACCATATATATGAGGAAAATGTAACTGCATCTTTTATAAGTCTCTTGATCGAGTTAAAGGTTTCAATTTTCATATACATTTCTTCTTTTATGTCTTAGAAATGAAATGTTCATTTATGTAGGTGAAAACTGGTCAAAACCTAATTTCAAGACATTGTAGTATATATAAAACTTTTTCACTAGCCAAAAGTTGACTGAATCAGCTCTAAGCCCACTGGGAATGTGAAGCTTTAAAAATAGATCACTTTAACTCAGTTCTCAAACATCAAAGGGTTGAATTATAATAGCCCAATTTCAACACTAAAAAATCTATGGTGTAACACAATGGCCTACCTACTAGGGCGTGATAATTCTAGCGAATTGGCTCAACTGATTTTTTCCGCAAATTTAAATTATTTTAGATGATTTCAGAAACGGTTTGAAATTGGCTCTAACAGCCAAATTTAGACAGCACAAGTTACTCTGTTTATGTGATACTCGATTTGACCTTCCCTTTGGTTTTTAAATACTTCTTACTTTTTAACGTATAAAAAATAAAAATGAAAATAGACTAAGAGATCGCATCATCATATTCTCTTTAATCATCTCGTTGAGTGAGAGTTTTGAGAGCATTGTCTGTTCACTCGCAATTCTTTTGTTCTATACTCTCCCAGACAGAAGACAGGAATTTGAATGCAAAGACCTATCTTGGATTGGTATATTTAAGAAAACAATTTAATTACAGGAGTAAAATCTACTCGGTGACAGCACTCTGTGTTAAGAACGACTCCGAAGTTATTAATTTTTCCATCTTTGATGTGGTAGGCTAAAGAATGCACCATTGAAAAGATGGCAGGTACAAGAATCTTCACTCCCTAAAACTTTGGTGGTTTTAACTTAGATGAAACTTACGGAAGCAAGTCGTTGAGGTTGCGAAGTGTGCGGTTGGAGAACCATCGTTTGTCCTTGCTGATCAGGACTGGAGCCTTCTTCGGGCATTGCAATTTGCAGGGATAAAGGCATTGAGAGACCAGGTATCGAAACCTGAAAAAAAAAACAAGGTACTATTGTAGGCATTCAACCGCTAAACAGATTAAATCCATAGAAAAAATAATGGCGAAATATTAAAACAGAAGATGCACTGTTAGTTATGATTGAAATATACTAATCATCTGGTAGAAAAGATTTCCAGGATATCTAGTGTTTTGACATGAAATATTTGATGTTTTTTACATTTGGTGCTTACATTCGCAAACATGGAGGACGAGCATAAGCACTTTTTAGCATGCCCATAGACAGTCTTCTAAAAAATTGTTTAGGAATTAATACCCAAAATTTGTCGCCCTTTTTTGTTTTAATATTCAATTCTTATTTTTATTAGTAGCATATCCTAAGAACATTAAGCTACGACACTAAACTGAAGTTTTATTCAAAGTAAACTGATAAATTTTGATCCTTTTGACTCATCTGACGCACAGTTTACCGATGAAAGAGTACTAGGCCATATAAACGCAAAACCAAACAACAAAACCAAGACATCTATCAAATTTATTAGTAGACTAAGTGATAGTCTCATCAGATTTTTAAGAAGTCTCCTTGAGAAAATCTAACTTTAATTCAAAAGACACATTGATTTGATGAAATGAAAGTTTGCTGGAATTTCGTAAGATTTAACGTTATTTATTCCTGAAATCGCATGTCTCTTCCTGCTTGATCATAAGAATGACAACTCTTTTACCCTTCCTGAAACAGCTTTCAAAGATGTTCGATACACCTGGATATCTTAAAGCATACTTATCGTTCAGCATTTATTCCGTTACTTCGTCTAAAAATATTTCATGCTTTTACGTGTGCATTCTCCCTTTTGCTTCAACTTCACACTGATCTTCCTAAAGCATTGGTTGTATGCCATATACAATCTAATCTGATCAGTCTGATCAGATTAAATCTATCTAACCATTCTAATCGTCTTTTTTTGTAACTCAATTAATCTTCAAAAACATTCCTCTGAATCAGTAGGATTCGATTTTAACTCTTTGAATTTGTGTCATTTTGTGTGAAACAAAGTATCTGAATGGTTAAGAAACCACTCGTTTAGCAGCATTTTTTTTTCTCTTACTGCTCGTTTCTTTTCTTCTTCTTCTTCTTTTCCCACACCTGTTTCTTTCCATGCAAACTGTTTGACATTACTGATATTTGATGTTTATATGAAGAGTTAATATGTGACTATGAATATGTGAAGTGAATATGTTTGTATGTATGTTGATGTCTGATGCAGAAAGAGGTGTCTATAGATACGCAAATGTATTTTTCCCCTAAACTACAAGGAATTAAGCTTTTTAAGGCATATTTGCTTAGATTTATCATTTTTTAGTATTTATGGTGCTACGAATAGGGTTAACAAATCTTAAGTTAAAGAACAGTCTTCACGAAAACAGAGTAACAAACCCATAACACTGGAGAAGTTAAATGAATACACCAATGCTACTTTAACCCAGCATCTACCGCGATTGCAAATACATGCGACATAATATTTATTTACTGGTGGTAGAATTCAAAAGAAAATTATCCTCACCATATTTTATGAATATAATTATGTTAACTGAGTATCTTTAGTTTACTAAGACAGGATAAGGCAAGTAAAAAAAGACAGGGAAATGAATTTTTCATTCACTCTTTTCGAAACACAACATTTCCTATTATTTTCCATGCCAGTAATCCCGTAACTGCTGCAACCCATAAATTTGTAAGAGTTCTCTTCTGGTTGCAATTTCAGAGGTGTAATTACTGCATAGGGGGGTAGACGAGACAAAACATGAATAGGAGGAAGATATTTGAAACGATCTTATGTATCCTACCATGCACCAAAATGAACGCAAAGTATTAAACTATGCACAATATTTTTTGAGCCTTTTAAGCAGTCATGGAAATCTCACCTGCACATTTTGAAGATTACCCGTATTGCCATCTTGCAAATTCATCATACTGCCAGGATCGGAAGATGTAGATGGCGGACCTGTACTTTGGATTATAGGCTGCTGACGTTTTTGTACAGCTACTCGCTGACCCTTTAATTTGAAGAGTAGTCAAAGTTAAAGTTAGAAAATAAGAACATGAGAAACTCACGAAAGGAGAGTTCATATTTGAGAAAAAAAAAAAAAAAAAACAGTCCAGTTACTAATCAAAAATCATACTTTGGGGTGAAAATAAAAGAGTCGCTTTAGCGGAAAGGGAGCCATAAAAATATTTGTATATATTTTGTTTCAGCTTGACTTTGCTCTGGAAAGAAGGTATACACAAAGTATAACCCAAAAAGAAAAGTATAAGAAAAAAACTTACAATATAGACTTACAAGTGAAAACCGAATTTTAATAAATCAAAATCAAACTCGTTTTTATTTTATTTTTTTAATTCTGCTGGCCAGCATTGCACTGTTAATGGCACATCCAATTTTTCATTTATATTAGATCTCTCTCATTAGAAAGATAACAATATTATTTTGAAGAATGTGCTTACGTATGAAAGTACGAAGTAATTAAACCCTTTTTTCTTTTTTTACAAAGAGGAAAACTGTCACATTTTGCTTGGTAAAATTTAAGTTTTTTCTTATGAAAAAGTGTTATTCTTTTTCTCATTCCATCTTTATTGTTATGGACTATTCTGATTTCAAATGATGAATATTTAGAAGCAATCGTTAAATGCTCTTCAAAAAAAAAATTAAACAAGGGAAACAACCATAAAGACAGTAACTGAAAAAAACAACTGAAAAAACGGGATGTAGGGCAGGCAAGACTATGCAATGAGCCGCAGACATGAAATCGCAAAACAAGACATGGCCCAAAGCAGCATAATAAATACATTCACTTTATTGGCATTTTTTCCGTCCTCCATTTCAGGTTCTTGGAACTACATTTTTTGAGTTAATTTTTTCCTTCTTGTGTTATGGGCTGTGGCTTTTTGTTGTCCATTCTAATTTTACAAAATCGACCTATTTTTTTTTTTTAGCAAAAATCCTGGAAAAAATATTCTACAAAGAGGTCTGATTGGTAATAACTACAGATTCGTTTCAGCATAAGCAAGATTATCATAAAGGGCTAACTCTTACGACAATTACACAAGAGTATCTCCCACCTACTACATAATCTTCATTCAAGACCAACACAAGAGAAGATTTATGGGGTCTAGATACTCACCAAAGTGAAAAAAAGTCTTAGGGGTCTGATACCGATAACCCTACGGCGTACATATCTGCCCATAACTTTTAGCAGGTATTGCTGAACATTTTTTTTTCAAAGACGCAAGTCAAAATAAGATCGATTTTAAGCTTAGCCGCCCAAAGGTACGGCCGGCTAAACATACATGCAGCACATTTTAATTAATTAATTAATTAATTAATTTTGTCACCCTAACTAATATTTGTTTCAGGATATTTTTCTATCTTTTGAAGTTTAAACGTAAGCAAAAGGGAGTTTAATAAGATGTCCCCCCTCTCTTCACATTTCTGCAACAATAGAGGAGCTATCAAACCTCAGTATCCATACTGTCCATTTTACTCAATGTCCCCTTCATATGAATCCGAAGAACCTCTCACAAAGGATCGAACTTTTGGGCGAAAAATAATTCTCCTTTTGAGGATTCAGGCAACAAAAAAGGTGCAGAAACCTACAACAGTGAATCCTCAAATCAATCAACTCAGTCAAACAAAGCTCAAAAGTAACTTCCTATAATAACCGTTACTTTTTGTATAGACTCCATATATGTTCAGGGACGATTGCGTTGCCACGCAGAAGTACTGCCCCCGAAACAAATTAGTTTCCTACAGTTCATTGTGCATTTTTTGACAAAATTACCTAGCCAACAACATAGATCCTACGACAGCCTTTAAAAACTGTAATAATTCTATTTATTTAGGTTGAAGATTTCAAACTTTGATACCTTGGGAAACTTTAAATACCTCGTGATTGTAGTTGATGGAACTTTATCTTTTAAACAGCATGCAACTTTACCTAGTAAAATTCTGGCAAGAAATCTAGGTATAATGCAGAAACTCCAACATTTCTTTCCTAAATCTGTCCTCCGCCATCTTTATTTTTCTCTTATACACCCGTATATACTTTATTGTTCAAGTATTTGGCTCTCCCCTTTTCCATCTATCCTTAAACCAATAAGAGTTCTACAAAATCACACAGTCTTAGCAGGGAATCCTCCTCGTCAATCTGTTCGGGAACTTTGTCCAACCTTGAAAATTTTGCCAGCTGCGAGCCTCCTTGAATTTTACGTATTGTGGTTTATTTTTGGATTACTGCAGGATATTCAACCATGCTGTTTTAGTGATTTATTATGCGTTAGGTCTTTTGTTCATTCACGCGATACAAGGGGTAGTGTTGATTTAAGTGTACCTAGAGGCATTTCTTCCCGTTCGTGTTTTTCTGTTTTATATAGAGGTACACGGAAATGGAATAGTTTGACGAGTAATATAAGGAGCATTGGAGACCCTGTTATATTTCGAAAAACCATTAAGGAACTGCTTTTTGTAGATAATGAGTTTTGATTCATTCGTTTATTTTATTTATTGTGGGGAATATGATGATACGTAGTTCCCAGAGGAAAAGTAAAGTAATAATGTTATTTTTTTTCATATTTATAGTTGAGTGTGGTGGTATTAGTGGTGTCGGTGGCCTAGTGTTCTTTTATTTTATGTATGTTGTTTTCTCTATCTCCCCCACGGACAAGCTTTACTTTTTAGGGGAGGTAGTAACCACTTTTTGTTTATTATCTGTTTAATGAATAAATCCTTTTCCTTCTACAATAACCGTTACTTTTTGTATAGACTCCGTATATGTTCAGGGACGATTGCGTTGCCGCGCAGAAGTACTTCCCCTGAAACACAGAGGTTCTAAAAATAGTGTTGCAAAACTTATAAATTGACTGTCTATCTTGAAATTTTTGCATTTTGATTGTATTCGGGTCAAAATAATTAGTTTTCAATACACATAATGGAAATTGACACTTTTGCGGCGGTACAATCTCTTTTGTCACTTAAGAAGGGCACTAGAACTTTTTAATAATGGGGTCAAACTAAATTTTTTAGATATTCTACGACCACTAATTCATGCAGCTGTTTATTGCGTACTGTTTAATTTTACCACCACCCTTGAAATAATTCCTGCGAATATCTCTCTTCCAGTTCTACTACCCCCTCCCCCCTCGAGCTTAGTCCTGGGTGCACCACTGATGTGTAATAAGGAATACAATTGTAATTATTTAGCTTCAGCAGCTCTTTTTTAAGCACCAGTTTTCGTATTACTGAACAATTAGTTCCTAAATCATAAAAAAGATTTCAAAAATATTTTTCCTTAAAGTTAATCCACTTCTTCTAATCATATAATGAAATATTTTCAAAATACCATTTCAGGATTTCATTATAAAAAGTTGAACACAATATGTATATAGAAGCGCACGGAACACACTTTGAAGGATACTTCCCAGAGAGTCCTCATATTAGACCTAGAGAAACAACCACACTATTTAATATTAGAAAAGAATGAGTTTTCCCAAAGAACTTACCGAGCCAAGTGGTGTAGAAACCGGACCAATGGTTCGTGGGGAGAGTAAACTTGCAGCAGAACTGGCTCGGGAAGAAATAGAAGGAGGACTGGACAGTCTTTCTAACACTGAATTAGGGTCAGGAGTCACTGAGTGTGGAGAGCCTGAAAAAGACAAAAATTGACAAATAAGTTTCCTATAGTTCATTGCGCATTTTTTGACAAAATTGCCTAGCCAACAACATAGATCCTACGACAGCCTTTGAAAACTGTAATGATTCTATCTATTAAGGTTGAAGATTTCAAACAATGATATTAGGAAAGCATAAATGATTTTGCTTGCAGTTCTTTTTATAAAATTGTTGGCTATTTGACTTTAAAGCCACTAATAGAATTTTTTAGTATTCTAATTACTCAATTCCAAAGCAGTAATTGGCCTTAGACTATTGAATCACTCACTTTAAAAATAATAGCCTTCTATAAAACTATAATCTTCTAAGAATTATTTAAACTCAAAATCCCATTCGTAAAAAAAACCACAATAAACAAACAAAATGACAATAGATGGAGTTCTTTTTTAAGGCACTTGTTGCAGTAACTTGGCAAGTATCTAATCAAGCAGACATTTAAATATAACGAGGACGTTGACTTTGATATAAATACACAGTACTTACAAGGAAATTGAAAAGGAATTGCATTCGTTTAACTACGTTGGGGTGGGGGCGGGGCATTTATATATATAAATACTAAAATCGATACATCTTACCTGCCAATAGAGAATTCAGCGTCGGATTTGGTTGTTGCGGTGTTACAGGACTCTGTAATTCTGGTTTTATTCCTTTCTGACCATTTAAGGTATTGATGCCACTCTGAATAAGCAACTTGAATTAGTGCTATTTTAGAAAATTTTGATAACAACGAATCTTATTTATGACACTAATTCTAACAAATATGGCAAAAAGCAAGGAGGAAAACGGTAAACAACAAAAGATTTTGTAATAAAATGGTACAGGTCCATAACGATATATCCATATATATATTCCGTATGATACTATTTTGAAAAATAACAATTATTTTTGGCTGCAGAGATCAACAGATAGATCTGAGAAAATAGGTCTTTGATAAAGTAAATAAAAGCATTTTTAATCAATACATTAAATTTTTATCAACACAAGCACAACTGAAATTGATTTGATTTTTTCAACTAGTTTCTTTAAACTAGTTAAAAAATAATTGAAAAACTCTGATACAAAAAGCAACATGAAATGCCAATATAATAGACCTTAAAATTAAACTGAGATAAAAGCTGAGGGCAGTGAGGTGAGATCAGAAAGCTATAAAGGTAAAAACAAAAAAAAATATAATAATTTACTGTCACAAACAATTGAGTATAACATTTAGATAAGTTGTTTAAATAAATGATAGAGCATAAATTAAAATGACTAGCCTACGGAATTCAATTGGATAAAAGGGAGCTTGAATTCTAAGCGAGATAATCTCATGACGGAAACTTTAAGACCACTGAAAAACAAGCAGTATATATTTAAAATGATACTTCTATTTTTAATGATTATCGCTATTTTTTCTTCTTTACTAACAATATTATTATCAAAAACCAGAATGAAAACGAAAAAAATACACGACAAGCTTAAAAGGCCTTGTGAAAACCTTAAAAACAAACGAAAACCCCAGAAAAGGAAAAAAACTGCAATAAGACAAAACTAGAAGGAAATAAAAGGAAAGAAAGAAAAAAATGAAATGCTATCGGTTATATAAACGCACGGTCGCTAACAAAATAAAACGTAAAAATTTTTATTTGAAATCTTCTCGGCAACAACATCTTCATAATAAATTTTTATTATCTATCAGATCAGTGATGGACTTCGGGATAACTTTTTTTCATAACTGTTTTAAATATTTGACTTATGATACAATGAAGTAAGAGTCTCAACCGTAAACAAAAGAAAAAAAAGAGAATAGCCATCCCTGGTCCAAAATATTCTAAATCTCAAATAGTCGTTTGTTAAAAAGTGTATCATCTTTTAAAATTGTTTTCCCTTATTTCTTAACATCAAACCGCCGGCGCTTGGGTTATATCAATAATTAATGTCTCATTTGCCTTCCAGCTCATTTAGGCAATTAAGAAAAAGGAGAGAACGCAATGACCTACTTCCTCTTATTTTTTAAACTTTCTACACGTTTTTTTTTTTTATTAGACTTTATTAAGTCCCATCCGCAACGAGATTTCGTTAATACCGCGACTTAGCTAGAGCTTCGGATTTTAAATAGTTTCCTGATTGACAGAAAAATTTTCTACGGCAAATTCTGATTGGCTCAAATTAGCGCTCGCTAAATTCCAGTATCAGTACAATCTTATTGTGACTGGGCTTTCAGCGAAGAGCAGATCAACTTGTTTTTTGCCAAAAAAAGAATTTCAATGCTGCACGCTATTTAGCCAACACAAATACCTCTGGAGTCAAAAGAAATGAGTTACATCCGGTACCGAAATTGGTGGAAAGATCTCTTTTCCCTTGCCATTTCTCGTTTTTTAAAATATGGACGTCACACGTCTTTTTGGTGAGTCGACGAAAACTTTGGAAAGCAGTATAAATGGCAATTTTCAATATGCATATAGAAAAACCAAAAATTATGTTTGTCTGTGCTTATGAAGAAGTTTGTTTTAGTTTACACTAGATCTAATTGGGTACAGTACTCATTTGGGAATAGACTAGTTACAGAAGATGTCACGGGAGAATTTAGGATTGAAGATATGATTGGATTTCAGGCACCCGGACCACGACGAAAGCTACCCGTATTTTTTTTTTTTTTTTCCAGTTTTTAGCACTTAAACATCTACGATTGGCCTTGATACAACGCTAGGACACCACAAGTGTCAGTTTACTAGATCAAACATTGTGCACACTTCCAAGCTAATTGCAAGCAAAGTTGTAAATAGCAAATAAAAGTTGTGACAATAGCCTGTCAACAAAGAGTTCACTGCTAGCACAAGGCTACCCAAGTTTTACTTTGAGATGGCGCATTACTTTCTGCAATATTTATCACGTTATTTCTGCTTGCTTTGAAATAACAAACAGTTTACTGAGGTTCCAAGAAACTTCTTAAGTGACACTGAGCATACAAGAACTTACATCTGATGATACTGGCGGATCAATAGCAAGTACTACATCTTCTGGCCGCGGGGTCGCAGGAGTTCGGACCATAGGGCTATGGGCAACAATGGGCCTCGGTGATGTGGCACCAGTCAGCCTGGGACTTCCAGGGCTTACAGAGCGATGGCCCCGCATAGAATCTGGAAAGGTTGTTATTTAAGAATCTGAATAAGACAGGCAATATTAAGAGAGACAAACAAGAAATTTAGTATTTTAATTAAGATATAATAATAAATTAAACCGAAACGAATAAGCATCCCAAGTAAACCACAAAACAGGATATTTTCACCCACGGGTGCATACATCAAAAACTTTAGACGAATTTTGTGTCCCAAAGATCCGTATTTTCTCCGTTTAAGGCAAGGCATGTTCCTTACAAAATTTTCTTGGTGAAAGGAAGCAAAACAACTATTATCATCAGGGGGCTCTGTCGTACACTGAGTTTTTCTGTTCGTTCAATCCCGCTCTTTACCGTTATTAAAAAGTACATACATCAAATGCTAAAATTAAAAACAACTATTATGATCGGGGTCTGTCGTACACGTTCAATCTCGCTCTTTATCGTTATCAAAAAGTACATATACTACATGCTAGAATTTTTCAAAAACAACTTCTTGGCATGATTTTCACGACATCTATTTCAGAGGTATTTAAACTCTGTTCTTAATATGTTGTCTCAGTAATGAAAAATCGAGTAATTTTATTTGAAAAAACGTAAAAAAATCGGCAACGACACGAAATCTATTTCTTTTCGTCATAACACCCGATATACAAAGAGCAAAAAGACAAACAAAGGAAATGACCTATTCAGTCAATTCAATATTAAATTCATACAAGTTACGTAAATAAATCTCATACTTGAGAATTGAGGGTACAAAGCGGGAACATTTTGCATGTCGGGTACAACCGGCAGGAGTTTGAGAACACTTGCCGAGGGAGTCTAATTATGAGGGAATGACAAAAAGAGGGAAAGATATTTCGGTGAATCGGACGGCTCAAAAGGGATAGCCAAAAGTTTCGGCAGAGATTTTGAAGTCGCTCAGACAAGGTTTCAAGCTTAGCGTCCTCAAATAATACCAAATCAGGAGCTCTAGACAATTAAGATACAATCACTAAAGCCCTAAATTGATTCTCTCCAACGAGTGACACCACCGGGATTATTCAAGAGAGTAACAGTGCGGATAATAATACTAAAGGGAGGGAGGGATAGAAGTTCTGTCGATATGAAGATGTTGTGGGGAGAGGAACCTGTACAGTGAAAGAACTTTTAACGGCTTAAGTTCCAAATTTCCTCTATTTAGCACAGTATCCACTTGTGTTTTCCATCAAAAGTCAGGAGTTACATGAACCCCGAGTAGTTTTATTTCATCAACCCTTTGAGAGGCCAAAAGAAGTGTGCAGAAATTAACATTATCATTCAGAAAGCAGAAACTTAATATAACAGAGTTATTGATACAGACAAATTCGCTGCATTGTCTTTTTCAACAAATGTTTCTAGTCATGCCCCTTCATTGAATACTATTCGATTTATTTTTCCATCCTTGAATCTCAAAGGACTTTTGTAGCAATGACAGATCGTCCATATATTTTCCCCGCTCTGAATATTCTACCATCAATTCGTTTAATGTAATAATAAACTAAACTAGTCTAAAAACAGTACTTTGTAGCACGGCACAGTTAATCTCTAGGATACTAAAAAATTCACCACATTAGTTATTTTTTACTTCTTATTAGTGTGGAACATTAAATTCATTGGATAGTTTCTTCAGATGGATACCACGTCTAACCAGGTCAAATGCTTTGCGCAAGTCAACTGCAATGAGGTTGAACCATGTTCCCAGTAAATCAAGTCCTTTTAAAGTGTATCGAGGAGACTCACAAGGCAATACGATATAGAGGAGCGAGGGAGGTTTCAAAATTTGGCACCATCCATAAAAGGGAGAATTCTAGCTTTTAGCCTTACAGCAATAATTCCTCATACACTAATAAAACATGAAGTCATTGTTATAGGGGGACACCTGTTAAATCATTTAGAAGTACTTTTTCTGGTACTAGTGTTACGTAGTTTCCATAAGGTTGGGTATTCTTAAGTCCGAGTAACAAAATTAGGTAATGACATAGACAACCTTTTTTATGATGCTAAATAAAAGAATTTTTGATGGTCCAGTGAAAATGTAAAGCAAAGTACATACAAAAATGATATGTACTTCTTTAATTCTTGCTTAAAAAACGAAATATTTGATCTATGTTACCTTTGCATATTTTAAAAGTTTGAGAGTAAACTCCCTAAAATGACAAAAAGTAAATAATATTCAAGCCTGAGACACGGAAAAAACGCCTAGAAAAAATCAGAAACCACTGTAACACGTATAGTGGTTTCTGATTTTTTAAAATTAAAATCAAATAATTATTGAAAAAATATAATTATATGAAAATTTTAAAATTACAATCGGAATTCTGGACTTTTCCTAGTGTTTTGTACAAATAAAATCTTCCGTAAAATTTTATTGGACATCCTTCTGAAATTAAGCTCTCACTAAAATAGAAAATCTCTCTGCAATTTTTCTAGAATTACTACCAATGAGAACGTTTTAACACTTACCAGTCAGAGAGGCGTTTCTGGTTGCAAGTAACGAAGCCAAGTTTGCCGGTCTTGTGGGGCGCGGAACAATACCACGAATGGGTGCAGTCACAGTTCCTCCACTTGGCTGTTGAACGCCAGGCACTTGTTGATTCTGAATCTGAACACTTTGAGGAAGAACAATTCTGACTCCTTCTTCTCCACCGCTGGTAGATTGTCCACCTGGTTTGGCAATTGCAAGACCACCTAAGATAAAAATGCGATAAAAACGCTATTATAAGGTATCAGCTTTGTATTACAATAAAATATAGCAAAATAAAATAATAGCAAACAGGATATGGTGATTTTATGACACTGAGAATACTAATTATTTTGTATAATTAGTTAATATTCTTTGACAAAGGCTATACGCATGTAGATAGATGGATAAATATCCACTTGGACAAACTTACCCAACCTTGCGAAACCATCGAAATTGCCGCTTTGAATTTTTTTCAAACCAATCCAACCCTCCAAAATATGTCGAAAACACCTCCCTCTTCAAATCCACTAACTCCTTATAAAAGGTTCACAAATAGATAAGATCTTTTTCCTTTCCACGCATAAGAAACTTATAAGGACCATTTGTAATCCCATAACTCCTGATATTTACCCCGTGCCCGAGAAATCACTCCGAAGAGATATTGCTCCTCATAAATCCTGACTAATCATCCCCGCTTATAAATAATCTTCGAACTGAAATTTCTCTTAACCAAAAATATATAATATTTTTTTTTAGAGAAACTTGATTGGACAAACACTAGACAGAAAAAAAGGAAACTAAATAGAAGGCTTAGACTACTAGTAAAAGCGAACTACTGCTGAAAAGTCATCACAGCACCAAGTAACATTTTGCGCACCCAACTTTGCATATTCTTTGGCAATGAACGTGGTAGTAACAGGAACTATCACCGACAATTAAGTTTTACCCAGCAGATATGGAAAATTTCTAAACGAGCTTAAATCGAATTTAATTTCAACAGGCAACGGGCTAAACGTCTTTGGTTCTTGAATCCTATTAGAAATTCTCTGAAAGCAGGTGGACTTTTTATTTTTAAACTACGTTATAATATAGCTAGGGTTAGGTTAATCTGAAAAAGATAAGGAGGTTCTGAAAACGCGCATACCAATTATGATGCATCTGGACGCTATCTTCGGTTCAAACAAAGAAAAAGATAACAAAGAGATAAAAATAAATCATTTTTACCTGAGTTTCTAAAAATAGCTTTATGATTTTGGTAGGTAATTGTTGACGCCTAAAGTGTCAGCTTTTTTCTGTTTTCTATGCTGTTTCTCCTAGACAACGTAGTTTTTGCCCTAAACGTAAAACCCAATTGAAATAAGAATAAAATGGGCGTGGGCATTTGGTATTCTTACATATGTCTGTGAATGTTTTAGAAGGAATATTTTAGATACTTCAGCAATCCTTCAGAAGGCTAAAAACAAGCAATAAAGAAAATATTGTCCAACATCTAATATACATACTATCTCAGAAGCCACTTTTTACTTCGTGAAAAGATGACAATCTGAAAATCGATGACTTTCAGCTGTTCCTCATACGTACATTTCTTTGGCAACTGCAGCCTTATAGGATATCATAAATAAAGGCTATACTTGCTAAAATTTTACGTCTGCAATTTGCATTTGTAAGTTATACAAGCCTATCATTTTTGGATAGTAACTATTTAGACACCCTGTAGGACTGAGGTGCATACTTTATCACCTTATCAGGAATAAATTAACAAAAAGCAGGTACGTGCGTAAGGGGCCCTATTTTAAAGATTCATAAGTTTTTGCAGTTATAAAAAGCCATGTGAAGATTTTTAAATGTGAAATAGTGGTTATTAGACAAAACATAGAAATGATTGAGCCAAAAATCATTTATCAAAAATGCCGGAGAGAAAAAACGAGTATCTCCTTCTGAATTGCGCACATTGTTTTCAAACATACAACATTTTATAGTCCAATCTCAAATCCTCCGAATTCAATCTTCAAATTTTAAATCAAAAATAAAGATTTCTATTTCAAAGGATACTATACCCTTACCTGAAGGTGTTCGCTGCAGCTGTCCAGAGTTGATCAATGACGTCAAAAGTGCAGAAATAGGAGGCGTCAACTGTCCAGATTTAAGATTCTCAATAAGAGCTTGACGTGTTAAAGGTTGACCCATTCGCGGCTGCTGTGTTGAGGCAATAGAGGGAATTTCACTCGCTTGAGTTACCTACAGCAATTCAATTCAAGTTAAAAAGTAGATTTTCCACTCAAACCATTTATTCTTGGATGGCATTTCAGACAGAGCGCTATTGCATAAAAAAGGACGAAAAGAAACCGGAATTTAAATAGAAAAAAAAACTGAAACAAGTCTTTTAGCTATAAACAAACTTTATAAAAACAACTAAACGCTATATCAAAATTAAAAATTGTGGATCATATTGTAAAAACATTATTAGAAGCAAACATTATTTGACTTGTGCTCGTCAATTAATTTAAAAACCATCTGCTATCAATTAAAAGATTCTGATCAACATACTTAGAAAATACACAAACCTGACGCCAAATAATCACCAAAATCTTCACACAGTTGATACTATATTTACCCGTGTCTTTTAACTCTTTCAAACCGGACGAAGCCATATGGTCATGGTTCGTTTTTTCGCCCCTTCGATTGTTCTTAGAAATCTGTTAAGCACACCATCTCGTAGCTCACTGATCAGGCTACTTGATAAAACGTTTATTTGGTAGATAGGTATCACTAGTGGTCAGGTGCTAACAGGTTGTCAGAGTGATAAATAAACATGCCAAATATCCTCTATTCCGGGTGGAAAAGCAGCAGGTGAGGGATATTTTATGGACAGATTTTGTCTCTGTGTTTTTGTGACACTGAGTAAGCATTGGAAGAAAAAATTTATTCCAGAAACTCAAAAACACCAGATAGAGTAAGGATATTTTTCGTATCGTGGCCAAATGGTTACGCTGGCGTGAAAAATAAGAAAGTAAATCTCGAGTAACAGGTGGAACAGCAAGTATAGGACAACTGTGACCACATGGTTACATCAAGAACAGAGGGGTATTCTACAGAACGATGCACCGATATTGTCGGATATAGCAGCACTTATGAGAGTTTTTTTTTCTAGGTGATAAAGGGATGGAACTTGGCAAGCAATTGTCTTCCCATTCACGGCCGTCAGAGGAAAAGATTTTCCACAAGAGATCTCCCGATGACCTTTCTGACTTGAATGTGTCATCTGATGACGACAACGACCAGTCGTGGGTACCTCAGTCTAGGAAAACTTCTGAGCATTCCGTGCTTCAAGAAGCTGCCACTAGTTCATCTACATTCAATAACGAGCAATCCGTCGATCTTCTCCGATGGAAGATCTACCTCTCTCTCAGGTGCATGGGTTCGATTTAGACCTTGCAGAAGCTGATCATGAATTTAATGATCCAGTACCTCAGGAGAAAGACAGCGCTCGGCAAAAAAAACAGAAGACGAAAGTGTACTAATGGTTGAAGACTACAATGGTACAAAGAAACATAACACGGAAGGGAACTGAGCCAGAGAACACCGATATTGACCTTCCGATCAACCTGTTTCGCAAGTTTATATACATATCTTCCACAACTGCGACCATACACTCGCCAAACCAACCAGGCATCCTGAACATGATAAACTGTTCAAAATAAGACCCTTGTATGATGCGTTTAGGGAAAACCTCAAGGTGATTCCGCTATAAGAAATCCACAGCGTGGATGAACAGATGATTCCTTTGAAAGGAATAATCTGGTACAAACAGTGCCTGAAAGACAAACCCATTCATGGGGAGTAAAGGTGTTCACTCGTGTGGGTTTAAGTGTCGTAGTATACGATATCGAGATTTACACTGGGAAAGAAACTGTTGCCTCTAGACAAACGGGACGTGGTGTTGATTCAGCGTCTGGTAAGCTGACAAAGTATATAATGTTTTTTTTTACAACTTCTATACCTCCATCGAGCTCATCAAAAAGCTAAGAGATGAATATGGAACTAAATCATGCGGAACCATTAGAAGCAACAGGCTGAAAGGAGCTGTCCTCATCTCCGAAGAAACGGGGGAGGGGTAGCATACATTGGAGAGTTGAGGGACGCAGTCAGGTGTCCACTGTAAAGTGAAACAACCACAAATCGGTACATGTGGCCTCTTCCTACTGCTGTTTGGAGCAGCTTGATAAATGCCAGAGATGGGACAGTGTCACAAAGAAACACATTGAGGTATACAGGCAAGGAGCTGTTCACAAGCACAACAAGTCGATGGGGGGCGTGAACTTGGCTGATGTGTTAATCAAACTGTATCGCACGGAAATTAGGTCAAAAAAGTGGTATATGAGGATAGTTTATTATATTCTCTCCTGGTTGTAACAAATGCTTGGCTGTTACGCCGTAGAGAGTGCATAGATTTGAAAAAGGACCATATGTCCCTGCCGTATTTCAAGATGAACATAGCCCATGCGCTCTTAGTAAGAGGCGTTTCGCTCAGTCCAAGGATAGGCCGTCCTCCGCCCATCATCAATTGAGCTACCACGACGACAAAAGAGGGGCTTCCAAGTGGATTTACCCAGTTTAACTATGTTGGACACTACTCTGAAAAGACAGCTATATGGAGGTACCACTATGAAAAGTGTGTGATGGATGGAACCAGCCCCATAATGTGTACCTGGTGTAAAGTTTGGTTCTGAATCAACAAGGATCAAATCTGCTTTACTCTCTTCCACTAAAAGTGGCCCAAGTGCTGGCTCTAGAGCGTAATGTTATTTATCCCAAGTTCCTGGCGTGAACATATGGCTACGTTTGTCATTTTTATATGAAAAAAAAACAAAAACAAACAGAAAGTGAAAAAAACCGAGTGAAAAAAAAAAACAGAAAGGAATTAGAATTATTCATACTAACCCCTACAGATATCCAATATCAAGTTTGAGGATTTTCTGTCACCACTTTCTATGTTCAGGTTTGAAAAGGTTACATATATTACAACAAACTGGCTAGATGAGTTACCCCTTCCAGGTATGATCTGAGTACAACAAAAGGGAGTATTCTAAGACACAATTTTTTTTTTTATACAAAATACCCTTTCTTAATAACGTGAAAAAAAAATTCAAAATTCAAAGCAGTAAAAAACAAAAAAAAAATGTTAAGAATCAAAGACAATGTTGACACTAGATAAGATTTCATGCTATAGTCAAACTGTCAAATCAATGAAAAATCAACATCAATTGGCTTCAATCAAATGGGATTTTGCTTCTTTTTCCTTCAGGCCCACCCGAATTTAATGACCTTTAAGAGATAAATCTAGGAAACAACGGGCGTAAATTGATAACACTTTGTAACAATCGATCAATAACTTCGAAGTTACGCCCACATTTCTTGCGTTATCTCTGTCCTTTAGAAAAGAGAGTGAAAAAAGAGCAAATAACGCAATAATAATATACTACAGCTGTGTAGTTGAGCCGCTATGAAAAGGAGTGGTTGACCTTTAGAAAAAGAGAGTGAAAAAAGAGCAAACAACGCAATAATAATATACTACAGCTGTGTAGTTGAGCCGCTATGAAAAGGAGTGGTTGACCTTTAGAAAAAGAGAGTGAAAAAAGAGCAAACAACGCAATAATAATATACTACAGCCGTGTAGTTGAGCCGCTATGAAAAGTAGTGGTTGACCTTTAGAAAAAGAGAGTGAAAAAAGAGCAAACAACGCAATAATAATATACTACAGCTGTGTAGTTGAGCCGCTATGAAAGGCTAAAGAAATGGGTTAAGTTGACGTGTGTCCTTCGCTATCGCTCAGAAATTTTCGCCCGGCTTTGTTATTGCTACACAGTATTAGAAAACGAAGGCAAGGCTGAGTCCGTACAAAACCTCACTTAAAAGCTAACGACTAAGGGCAAAAATACATTATGAATAAAATTCTTCATAATACCACACATGTTTTATTTATTTATTTACTATTGTTTGGAGGAGGGGACAATTCATTTCTTTTTCAAGATGCTATAACTATAGTATTCATCAGTTGTCAAGAAAAAAAACAGGGCTAGGAAAGATATTGCAAGGTAAGCAATCTAAGCAGCAGAGAATAAAATAAAGAGGGTGACGCTCACTTCATAAGCTAACGACGCAGGAACGACTCTTATCTAGTGGAACTCTAGATAAGAGCCGGCAAACGACTTTTCAAACCATACTTGGATGAAACAAAAACTTAATATTTTTGAAAAACATTTAAGTATTTAAATTAAATATTAAGCAGGCTGATCTCCCACGAGGTATTGGGTGGTATTACAGGCCATGACTACTATTCTGCAGTGCTTAGTATAAGATACTTACCTCGATAGGTCTTTTTTTTAAATTAATTTAATTTTTGTTCATAAAACAAGTTTTTCAAAGAAAAGTAAAGAGCTCCATTAAACCAAAAATGAGCAGAAATGAAGTCAAATAATCTTCCAAGCGTAAAACTACCACACATCACCATCAATCAATAAATGAAAACCAAAACGAACAGAAATAAACAAATAACCTAGTCAAAATCAAAACAAGCGAAACTTAACAAGGGTAGGGCTGACAACCCCCATGCCTTCTCAAGACCAGAACATAATTTGCACTTAACTGAAAAATAATAAATGACCGAGGATGTGAGTTTAATATACATATACTGATATTTATTCCTAAAATTGTAATAACTTTTCATTTATTTAAGTCAAAAATTGAGAAGGCATAGGGGTTGTCAGCCCCCCGACCACGCATATAATAATAACAAACTATGGGTTGCTTGAAAAGCCCCTTTAGGCTTAGGAGAAAAATTGAACATTTAATCCGTTCTATTTGTACCAAACTTCGTATTGTTTAAAACTGTCAACAAACCTAAATTATATACAGTAGATTGAAAGTCAATCATAGGCAGCGCAATAGCGCTGCCTAAGTAAAAAGCGATGTGGGTACAATGTATTATTTGTTTATTCATTTTCTTTTTGTGTTTTTTTTTTCGACCAGCTTACTTCTTATAGAAGAAGTTGTCGTAGAAACCTCAAAAGAGGCTCATTCGATTGAAAATTGATAGTTCTATTGCCCTTTTTAATAGTCGAAAATGATTTCCACTATTAAAATAGTAGTCACCCATCATTTCTCCAAACATATCCAACCAAAAATTTGATATAGCCATTTTGTTCAGCATAGTTGAAAGATCCAGGTATTACGTTTTTGAGGATGACCCCTCCCCTTACAGCTCTCGGGGAAAGGGTTGTAAGTTATGCTCCGGGGGCTTATATGGTTTCCATAGAAAAGGGGGTCATATAAACTTCGGAGGGGGCTCATTAGATTGGGAATCAGAAATTCTAAACATTTAGAATTTTCAAAACGAAAGAGTGTATCTCAGGAATTGACTGGGTAGATTAATTCTGAACTTTCAGGAAATGATAAGAGAGATGACCAAAAATGCAATGTTTGCATGCTACCACAATTACAACTACAAGTACCACCACTACTACTGCTACGACACCTACTAATTCTACCTTACTACTCCATTTACAATATTGAGGGGATATTTTAAAACTAAATCAAAAGACGCTATGTACATGTACATTGTCAAAAGAACATACCTCAAGAATTGATTTGGGTATTAAGTTGGAACTTTCAGAGAATGCTAAAAGGGAAAGATCACCTGACCAAAAGGCAATATGTGCACGCTACTATTAATACTACTATCATTGTTACATTTACTACTAATACCTCAACTACTACTTCTATTGCAACTACTTATAAAGGCAATACATTAATATTACAGCTGCTACTAGTAATACCGCCATTACTATCAATACTACTACTATTAATACCAATACTACTACTACTAAACCAATATACTACTAATACCAATGCTACTGCTTCTACTCATACTACTACTACTGTTACTATTACTACTACTAATACTACTACTGCCGCATGTTTAGAGTGGTTTACATGAATTCACTTAGCGCTACCACTTAGAACAAGGTATTATTTGGTTAATAATTTTTGACCGTTTCTAAGTCAGGCTTGGGTTTTCTTTTTAGAAATAAGGTTGATTGATTTCGCAACAGTAAATGATATGAAAAAAAAAATCTCTGCTTTAAGCTTTTCGCATACTATAAATTTTACGAAAAGTGAAAAAAGAAAACTGAGACAAGTCTTTTACGGCAAACGTGTTAGCATAGGCTCAGGGTTGCCATAGACCATTTTCCGATAAAAAAAAAAAGAAAGGAAAAGCTCGACGAAAAGAAACGAAAGCTTTAAACCGAGCGATTATCTGATTTTTCTTAATGATAGTCTCTAGCTTTTATAAAAGACGTGCAAATACTCTAACAGATTTGTGCATAGAACCTTCAGTTTATGCACAGAAACATAATAGGTTAGCGAACAATCTTCTTTTTATTTTCTTTTTATCTTCTTTTTTTTTATCGAAATATGATCTGTCCTAGCTATTTCATCAAGCTTTTTTGTTTCTAAATGCTCCCTTTTCTAACCATTATTATTCTTTTATTTCTGTATGTAATCTTTCAGCGCTAACTCTAACTTCTTAGTCTAGCTCAAGTCTTCTATTTGAGAAGCCTTCATCTCCAGAAGTCTTGAGACATTTTTTGATACTTTCTTTAATCATTTTCCTGTTGCTCGCCAAGCCTCTATAAAAGTGAACTTCTTTCTGCTTGTCTTTGCTTCCTTAGAGCCCCCTATGACAATTTCCCTATTCCTGGTAAATGGATTTCCAACAATTTTCGAACCAAACATCGCCAGTTTGTTGGTGGTCGCCAACTGTTTAACTTTTTCAGGCAAGACAACAACAGCGTTGCGTCTCGGCAGATGTCAACTTGTCATGCCGAACTGCAAACCTATTAAACGATCTTTTCGATGCTTTTCATAGTTTTGAAGATTATCTAAGAAATACCAGTCCTTCCGAAAACCCTATACTATGTGATAGCTCGACACTTTCTGCAGTCAAGTCGCTATATGGAAAGAACCACTTAGCACATCAAGCCCAATCTAAGCATTTTGATAATTGCTTTAATTTTTAGAATTTTCTAATAGTTCATATTTACAATTATTTCTCTCAAAAGTTTTGAAACAAACGACCATCTCCATCTAAAACAGTGTGGTTACTTTTTGCGGCGGAAAAAAGATATCTAGAAAAAAAAATAAAGTTATCATAACAGCCCCCCCTCCCTTAAAAAAACTTCCGAACACAGATGTGAAAATGAGCAATAACAATCTTATATTGTTCCTACAAGGATTTCCCCCAGAACCCATTCTCTACATGCATTGCCACCAAAAAAAAACTTAAAAAAAAAACAAACAAATAATTCTGGGACAAATAACTTGTGAAAAGGATTTTCAAATATGGATCCAATCATCGAACCACGATTACCCTTAAATTTGTTCGTTTGAAATTGAATTTCACAGAATTGCAGAATTTAAATTGCAAAGAATAATAACAAAAGAAAATAGCCAAGAAAGACATGAACAAATTAAACAATAATTTGGCCACTGCGTGCATACTCTGTATGAAGGGAAAGCAAAATTGCTCAGGAGACGATAAAACGGATTTCTTCGTACACGTTTTACTGAAGAAAAATGATTTTCTTTTACTGTTCAGACGCGTAAGTATCAAAAACTGACTGTTTTGTCATAATCACAAGAGTTGAGATAAAAATACTCTATCGCAAGAAAAAAAAATTAATTTTCGGTAATACGAGCACTTTGATAAATTCGGTTTCACTAACTCCCGTTAATTTGGTAAACTAAACAAAGTGTTAACGCAGCAGCAACGATAAGTAAATGCTAAATCAACACTGAATGAAAGACAACCAAAAATAGATTCAAAAGAAAGAGAGAAAATAAAAAAAAAACCGTATAAAACGCTCTGCTAAGAATAGTGCAAACATTCAAAATAATATTTATTTTTAAGAGTCCTTTTTCACATTTACTAATCAAAGCTATAATATCAGAGCATTATCTTCCACAATTAAGGAAAATGTACTTCTGGATCCCTAAAATGCAGAGAGAGCATGAACGAAAGAAAATATGTCAATAAAAGTACCGTGACATTTGGAGGAGGCACTGTGTTTACGCTTTGTACAGTTTCTTGCATAGTATTTGCTGCAGGCAATACTGGCTGCGCAGGGTCTGCTGTTGGTTGTGCAGCTTGCTGTTGCTGCTGCTGTAGGGCCTGCTCTTGCTTTAACTTCTGTTCCTTCATTGCAAAAGTGCACATTACACGAGGTGGCTGATTAGGCATGTTGTGTGTGATTTTAACAGACTTACGTCCCTCCTCCGTGAATATCTCCGTGAATTGGTGTATATATTTATTCACCATACCGCGTGGGCCAAGTGGAAACCTACAAATATAATCATGCTTATTTACTCAAGGTTTTATATTTTTGAACAAAAGACCTATTAATGCGACAACACTGTTCATGGTGATAAACAAACTACAACAGTAGTTTGGCTAGTAGACTCTAATAAGACCCAACCTCTGTAAATTAATGCAACAAATCCAATTTATAAATCTGATTCATAAGCAGCTTTTACATTTTTTCAATGTGTCTGCACTTAACATAAGAAATGAAAAGAGCAAATTAAAATACAGAAGCTTCAGTCTTTCTTCCTTTATCTTTTAGCGACAAAGTTTTTAGTCTAAATAAAAAAAAAAAAAAGATAGTGTAAGACAGCAAGAACTTGAGGAATAATCAAGACTTACCGTTTTCTTTAGCTATCCCCACTGCGAATAAGTCTTACCTTGACTGGAAACTGTTCCAGTCACTAAAAATCCGGAGTAGATGTATATTACATTAGAAGCAAAATCAATTAAATAAATGCTTGCATTTTTAAGATTATAGCGTTATGAAACACAAAAAAAACAACTCTTGTGTCAATGCACCTGGTTGACTCATAACTTAGTAAATTCAATAAAATATATTTACTGAGATTAAATTCAAAACTCCAAAATTTAACATGGCTTGATACAAGAGTAAGATTAATTTTTAAGGGCCAAGCAATTTTCTAGGGAACAATGAAGTCCAGCCAGCACCGAGTCGTCTGCGCAAGGTGTGTTTTTCGTCTTCACAAAGGGGACATTATTAATAAATCACAAAAACAATACGGGTCCAAGTAAGGCTCTCTAGAGAACAATACTGAGCATATTTGCCTTGTGGGACAAGATCTATTACCCATAGTCACTAAAAACCGGAACAATCAGCTTCCAGCCTCTTAGAAAAAGTAATCCAGCCAGGCACGTGCGCCAGAATTTCTTTTTCGGGGGATGGGTTCTAATAACAAAAAAATCCAGTAAGGGGGGCAATAATAAAAAAGACTTCATTTAATAATTAGAAAGTGCCCAGATTTTCAAGAAAATTCATAATTTCGAGGGGAAGGCCCCATCCCCTTATGCACGTCCCTGAATCCAACGTCGATTTTTCTTGAGGATTCCCATAGCTTGTAGCTTCAACATCTAATTCTGATGTCCAAGAATAAATTATTTACTGAGAGATATTGGTGTTGTGACCATTAATCTGCTGTTTGACCCAACATCAATTAGGTTCGTCTTTACTGGCCAATTTGATGTAGAGTTATTTCAGGAAGTGCATGGGAGCGTGTTCTCCTCAGGATAATCCACTACCCTTAAATGGATGATACGGTGCTGCAACTTAAAATTGATCCATAATTATCTACAAACTCCTTGTCGTTCTTTGTGAATACTGGAGAAACACACCCCCTTAGCCAATTGCAAGAACCCATACTGGAAGTTAAAGATTTCCTGAAGATTATGATTATCAATAAAGCAATTTTAGAGTAGATTTCCTTAAATAGCCAACCCCATCAGGACTCCTGACCTTATTTGGGTTTAATTTCATTAGTCTCTTAAATGTATCTTCAATAGGTACATTAAATTATGGCATGGTGACTTAAGGGTTGGAGATTGGAGAGGAGGATACATTACCAAATTGATCGGTTGTGAATGCTTATGTAGACCAATTATTAAAAGATTGGCAACTCTAATCAAGGCTATTTAGTCTTGGTAGTTTTAGGTAGATTAAGGTTAGTCTTGGCATATTAGGTATTTATGCAGTTTAAACAAACTAAAACTTTATCTATTTAGAATGTATTAATCTATTATGTAATATCTTAACACTAAAAGCCTTTATGGGCCATGGCTAATACAAAATATAACAGTATACAAATCATAAAAGAAAACGCACCCTTAAGTCCAAATCAAATTATCAATAAGTTACAGAAAATGATCTCTTTTATTACAGAGAATGTATAATAGTTGTATTTTTTAATTTTTAATCCCCCAACAAAACTTCGATCATTTAACATTACACCCACCCACCTCTCTCTCGTATTCCACCCCTTAACTTTTTTCCCTCACCCTTTTTAAAAAACAACAAAACACAATTAAATCATCCTTGCTATCTCAAGATATTGGACAAAAGTAAGGACCTTCGCCCTTTCCAGGTATTTTCTCTTATCACGAAATGGTGAAAATTTCCTCTTGCTAATATTGCCCACTTTAGCTCCGCTTTATTAAGCCTTGCCTAAAAATAAAGCTCCTCCCCCATTGCTTCCTTAATCCTAGCACACAAAAAGAGAAACGGGGACGCTGTTATGTCACAATACAATTTTTGGATACCAAAATACATTAAAGTATTTATTTTCCAGTGAAACTACATATTTCTAAATATATATCATACATTCCCGGCTCTAGTTTCTCTAAATTATTCGATCACAATCAGCTATAGCTTCCCAATTGAAAATTTACGAATCTCCAATTATTTCTCTCTATTATCTCTCCTATATGCTTTTTTCTTGTTGCCTGTTAAAAAGACAAACGAGATCCTCCTTCCCCAACATCAACCAGCACGGGTAAGGCTAATCAGGCCCGTTGCAGAGCATGTACCGCAACTTCAACCCGTGACTGTGTCAGATGCTCGTTATGAGCTTAGTTTTGTGCCCTCGTTTGTTAAGTTGCTTAATGTCAGGTCGACTTTTTAATCCGGATTATTGTTGTTAATTGTATATATTATAATTTTGTGCAGGTTAGTTTTGACTTGTCGACTGATTTTCATGTGTATATGACAACAGAAACTAATAATCGGCTCTGTCCGTCGCATGCTTTTTGAATGAAGTGAAAAATTGAACTGAGATCGCAAGATCCAATAGCTGGGTGCACTGTCAGCATTTCAATGTTAACAACCTTCTCTAAATTACTACATAAGTAGAAAAGAGTTGTGGACATTCCAAAATCAAGCAGACCTTTTTTATTCTATATAATTTTATTCCTAAATTCGTGGCGCCAGGTACAGTACAGTCAAATATCTGATTTGCCACAAGTCTTTTATCATGGTTTTTAGATGGCTATTGAATATTCTATAAACTTGTACGAATCTTTCAAATAGGCCGTGTAAGCAAGGAGTTCCATGACAAGCTAAACCCATCATCTTCATTTATTAATACTACTACAGACCTGTGGATATCGATTGGGTGAATTGAAACCACCAATCGGAAATTTATGCCATTTACATTCACGAAAATTATGAAAAGAGATATACTGAGCTTCTTTGGGAAATCTGGGGTTTGCATTGTACATAAAACAAGGAGACGTTGCTGTTCATAAGTGATAGCTAAAAAAAATAAATCAAAGGATTGTGGAAATTGAAAGTAGAGAAATTTGACTTTTTTTTATAAATAATTATTAGTTATACTACATAAATGATTAATTATTATTGAAGTAAATAATCATTGTAAAGAATTTCGTTATAGTTTTTGTAGATTAATTTAAAGGAAATACTTGAAGGTAAAAAAAAAGAACACCGCTAACGGGTAGATAACAGCCAACAGTTAAATTTTTCCCGAAGTGGCGTGAGACCTTTCCGCACTATTGTTTCGGATATGCTTCTGTTTCCTTATTATTCCCGCAAGTTTAAACTATTTTGCCCCATGGCATAGCTAAAACTGGGCCTCTGTTCTCTTCTCGTGTTTACTCTTTTCGTGATCACAGACCTGTGAGAAGAGATAATTTTTATTTGAACTTGACTTTTGATTTCATAAGTTTTTTTATTTTCTGTTTGAGCTGAAAAGTTCTGAACACTAAAAAGAGCTATTACAGAAGTTGTAGTTGAAGGATGACCCTTACTTTGCAAGCAAGTCCTGTTCCTGAAAAGGCACAGCTAGGGCAATGGCTCTTGTCTCCCACCACGTTTCACTGGGATATGAATTCCTCGGGTGGTAAATGTGGCGGGAAGAATACAGACACTCTCCTTCCCCTACCTGCCACAGCAGATGGATCAACACGGCACCACAGAGGGCAGAACTAGAACACTGGACCTTACTCCCTACTAGATATGGCTCAGATCTAACGATCCTTTCTGAAAGATGTCCTGATTAGGATAATTTAGAGTCCATTCTCCTCTACTCTTGCAGAGGTTAAACTAGTCCAGGACTCAGAAACCATAAGTAAAGCATTAACTGCTACTACTGATTAAGTTTGGCCCAGGCCCAAAAACCACTCCTAATAAGTGTCATGATGACTAAAAGAATGAGAGACCTCCTTCCCATGGTTTTGAGACTCAGTCCAAAAACCCGAAATTCACAACAAGGACGCAAGCTTTTAATTCACATTCTATTCTTTTCTTTTCTACACATTCTATTCTTTTTCTTTACTATTATTTAACATTCTATTCTTTTCTACATATTTACAATCCTCTTCGATCTGAAACACCAAAATTTCACCTTATATAAAAAAAAGATGACTAAGGTAGGAGATATTACCTGCATAGAGATCCATTGCTTGGATTATTCTCCTTATAATCTCTATCAACATAAAGCTCTCCAACAAATTCGTCAGTTGCCCTTCTATGGAGTATTGTCAGTCGAACCAAGTAAATTCTTCCCTGGCCCTGGGGACCTTTGTCAGCCTAAAATTATAATTTTGATAGTCTAGCTAGTAAATACAAAATGAAATTAGCAAAAGGACGTCATACTGGACATAAATATAGACTACTTGCTGTGTTATGCTTTAAGAGAACCATACTGGCATTTTAGTTTAATTAATGATTCTAGAAACGTTTAAATGTCAACACTGGTGGAAACTAAACACCATGCGCAAAACATTGGTGCTCGCTATTTCTTCTGATTTTAGGACAGTCTCATTTTACGACGAACACCAAGATTCAACCTCTTCTTCACCTACTCAAATCATAAAGACAAAAATCCTTCAATTCTACGGTTCAGACGTATGATCTAACACAGTTAGCGAAATGTGTTCTTACCGTATTGGCAGTATATGTACATGTGAACTACTTACTTATCATGCTCACATTTAGGGGATATTTAATCATTTGAGGCCGCTCTCTAAATTATCCCTGAACAAGTACAAATCAAATATGGCAAAATATGTCTATACTAGTGAAGTTGGGATTGGGAGGGAGAGTGTACAGCATAAACACATGGCTCTGGTCCTGAAGACAGTTTGGCTGAGATCTTTGGACAGTCATGATGTCAATAAAGTAAATTTATGCCCACCTTTCATCAAAAATTTATCTATGGAGCCTTTGTTTTTAAATTTGAATGTTTCGGACTTTTGAGCCAAGTGCTATGCCCATTACGTTACTTCCAGAGATTTTTTTACTTTCAGCATTTCTGAATAAAACTACTTCGAAACTTTCACCTGGTCGAATGAGTATATAAAAGGCATGGCAAAAAAGACTGGTTGGCTACCGATTTCGGCGGTTGACATTGACATTAAAACCATTGCTTTGCAAATTAAATAACCACTCCCAGCTTTCTACGATCAACTTTAGCTCATGACGACGCCGTAACTTATCTATTTATCTGTCTATAACTTATGATGAGGCCATTTGACTTAATTAAGTCAGCGCTATTACGCTGACTATGATAACGCTGTACTATTTGAGATTTAATGAAAAGACAATCCCAACCAAATTTTTGGTGACTTAAGAGAAATTATCAAAAACACAATCACCTCAAATATGTATTCCTCTAAAGGGACTAGGCCCGAATCTGTTGTTTCAGCCGGTCTATCTTGAACCTTAGCAAATTGGACAACATCAACAATTTCATTAGGTGGCACAATTTCGGAAGGATTTTCCATCCAAAATGGAGGGAAGTATTCCTTTCTCCGCTGAAATGAATGGAATAATTAGACTAATGAGAAAATTAGACAAAGAAATAAAAAACATATATGGGTAATGGGATGTTAGGGGAGAGAGGCGTAACCAAGTGGAGGATAACTAAGAGGAGTAAACTAACCACTCCCCTTTTGTGTTACAAGAATGTCTGAAATACCATGGAAAACCGGGTAATTTGCTAACTGTAATAGTCAATTTGTCCGTTTCCGAAACGTCTTGAGAGTAATCAATGTTTCTTTTCAACAGTACCTTTTGCATTGGAATTCCCTTAGTCTCAGGTAAAGAGTATTTTACCACTGGCCAACACCCAAATAAATGGTGTGCATCTCTGCGGCATTCAATGAGTTTTAATGGATAAATCGTCTCTTTATTGATGTTCCATTTTTTACGGACTCCACGCATGTTTAGGAAGGAATGGCACACCATACGTCATTATGGCCTATGAAACTAGGGGATTACATAAATAGCCTTTCAATAGTTCTCAGAATATTGGCCATGTTCGGGCCAGTATACAAGAATTTCAGCCATGCTGATTCCAATGTTGCACTTTTTTACTTTCATTCGATACCATTTCCGAGAATTTTCAAGCCATTTTTTAAAATTTCATACAAAAAATTGCTTTCGCAATAAACTTTTACTATTAAGCTAAACCTATATAATAGTTATCATTCCTGAATCACACATCATTTTTTTTTTAATGTAGTTTTAAACTTTCGGTTACTATGGACTGTGGATCATGTTTTACTAAACTGCAGCTATCACTGCAACCAAGATTACGAAAAAATGAGACAAAGAAACAACGAAATAAGAAAGCACACTGTATAGGTGGTCTGTTAGAGATAGGGGCGTACCAATGAGAGGGGTAGCTTAGGAGGACCGAAGCAACACCACTCTCAGAACAGTCTTGATTTACAAAGATTGTCTTAAATGCCAAAAAAGTAATGCTTTTACGGTATTATTTTTGACTTATAACACCTTTATGAGCTTCATTGACGGATTGACAAATATAAAGACCAAAAATTAAGGAAACGGTTTAGTTAGAGATAAATGGATATCACAGATTCTTTTCGCATAAAAACTGACCCAGAAAACATGTATAATTTAATTTACCCTTTTAGTCACTTTCCCTTTATTGTACAGTTGACACGGCATCACTAGTACAAAGCAGGGATATATATATATATATATATATATATATATATATATATATATATATATATATATATATATATATATATATATATATATATATATATATATATATATATATATATATGTAAAACTGTCGGTCATTTTAAACAAATGTAATGATTTATCACATAGTTTCAAGAAAAAACAGAGATGTTCAGTAACTGAATCTTCTGTGAGCAAAAAAGCACGAAAAGGGAGAGAAGCTGGGCGGGGCGGATGAGTAATGGTGGTGCGGATTGACATCAAAATGAAGAGGCATTTAGTTAAATAGAACGAGCACTAAATTGGAAAAATTCAAAAAGTGAATCTCCGGAAAGAGTTGCTTACAAGATGCTGCCGTTGTGAAGAGCTACTTGGTTTCGCTTCTTTTCTTTTCTTCAGGAAATCATACAGTCGAAGTCCAGGAGGGGCATCCCATTCTAGGCGTCTTTTTTTAATGACAGAAAACCGAATATCGCTCAATCGAAACTTCGGGGAATCCTGTTCTCCGCTATCGTCCTCACTAAAAAAATTCCATTTTTTAGATATTTTATTCATATGTTTCTTGTATACTGTTACTACAGAAGGACAAAAAAGACATACAGGATAGCAAACAAAAAATAATAATAAAATGAAAACAACATAATTAAAACTACGTGAAATGACAAGACATGAAAAATGAATCAATGGAATTTGAACATGCAGTAACTGTAAACATTAAATTGCCTTACTCCGAAAATTATACTATATCTCCTTGAAAAATACATAAATAAAACCACGAAGAATCTAAAAGGGCTAATTCCTTTGTCACAAAATTTAAGTACCAGAGGACATTAGTCCCCCCCCATGAAAAGAAAACATTTCGCGGTACTATTCTAAATACAAAAACGTAATAAAGCCCAAAAACGAAGCACACATTTTCAAAATTTTACAGAAAAATGAGCAGCTTTAAAGTGTTTGTACGTGTTTTTTTTTCAACAATTTACATATAAATTTAAAAATTACAATGTAAGGCTAAATGGTTCTTTTTTATACGGCTTATAGAAAAAGGAAATGTAAAAAAAAGAAACAGAGCTAGATTTCATCGGTTCAAGCCGGTGGTGCTGATTTCCTTTTCATGGTCTTTCAGACAGGAAATGAAATGGGGGTCGGGGGCAAGCCATCCAGTGCTTTCGCATACTTTTTCTATTTACCTTCCCCAGATTCCCATAGGCGCTTATTTAGAGCTGGACAGAAAATTTGCAGTACATACAATGAGAGGTTCAGGAACGGATTCTAAAGCATTTTTGACGGATTCTTGTTTTCGTCTAGTTTCTACTTGTTTTTGCCTTTTTCGCCTACATGATCCTAGAATTTTTTACTTTTTATTGGGACATTGATTGTTTTAACAGAATGCTGCCAAAAATACTAAAAATAGAATATATTTTGGAATCTTTAAAAATTATAAAATCAAACTTACTCTTGAAGACTGTAGTATCATTTTGAAACTCCTAGAAATTTCGACATTATCTGCTCCTACTTCAAGGATTAAATTGAATAACAAGAGCTAAGAGCTCATATGGCACTCGTGACGAGGCGAGAAGAGCTAAGAGCCAAGAGATCATTTGGTATGAGCTCTAACAAAATTCTATGAATCAATAAATCGATTTAAAAAGGAAAATAAGAGGCTTAATGCCGGTCAGGATTTAAAATAAGAGCTCTGATGTCCTTCTAAATATCAAAATTCATTAAGATCCAATCACCCACTCGTAAGTTATAAATGCCTCATTTTTTCTAATTTTTCCTCTCCCTTTAGCCCCTCAGATGGTCGAATCTGGGAAAACGACTTTATCAAGTCAAATTGTGCACCTCCCTGACACGCCTACCAATTTTCATCGTCCTAGCACGTCCAGAAGCACCAAACTCACCAAAGCACGGAACCCCACCCCCTAACTCCCCCAAAGAGAGCGAATCCAGTACGATTCTGTCAATCACGTATCAAGGACATTTGTTTATTCTATCCACCAAGGTTCATCCCGATTCCTCCACTCCAAGTGTTTTTCCAAGATTTGCCCCTCCATGAGACATGAATTCCTTCTAAAAATCAAATTTCATTAAGATCCGATCATCTATTCGTAAGATAAAAATACCCCAATTTTTACATTTTCCAAGAATTCCGGTTTCCCCCTCCAACTCCCTCCAATATCACAGGATCTGGTCGGAATTTAAAATTAGAACTTTCAAGCACAAGATCCTTCTAAATATCAAATTTCATTAAGATCTGGTCACCCTTTCGTAAGTTACAAATACTTCAATTTTCAAAATTACCCCCCCCCCCAATTCCATCAAAGAGAGCAGATCCGGTTCGGTTGTGTCAGTTACGTATCTTAGACAGGTTTCTATTCTTCCCATCCAGTTTCATCCAGATCTCACCGCTTTAAGTATTTTCTAAGATTTCCGGTCCCCCCAAATGCCCTCCCCCCAATTACGCTTGATCCGGTTGAGATTTAAAATAAGAGATCTGAGTTACGAGATCCTTATAAATATGAATTTTCATGAAGATCCGATCACTCCTTCGTAAGTTAAAATACATATTTTTTTCTTATTTTTCCGAATTACCCCCCCAATAGAGCGGATCCGTTCCAATTATGTAAATCAAGTATGTAAGACTTCTGCTTATTTTTCCACCAAATTTCATCCCGATCCCTCCAATCTAAGCGTTTTCCATGATTTTAGGTTCCCCCACCCCAAACTTCCCCCAATGTCACCAGATCCAGTCAGGATTTAAAATAAGAGCTTTGAGACATGATATCCTTCTAAATATCAAATTTCATTGAGATCCGATCACCCGTTCATAAGTTAAAAATACCTCCTTTTTTCTAATTTTTCAGAATTAACCCCTCCCCCAAATATCCCAAAGAGAGCAGATCCGTTCCGGTATATGTCAATCATGCATCTAGGACGTGTGCTTATTTTTCCCATCAAGCTACATCCCGATCCCTCCACTCTAAGTGTTTTCCAAGTTTTAGGTTTCCCCCTCCCAACTCCCCCCAATGTCACCAGATCTGGCCGGGATTTAAAATAAGAGCTCTGAGACACGATATCCTTCTAAATATCAAATTTCATTGAGATCCGATCATCCGTTGGTAAGTTAAAAATAGCTCATTTTTCTAATTTTCAGAAATAACCCCCCCCCCCAACTACCCCAAAGAGAGCAAATCCGTTCCGGTAATGTCAATCATGTATCTAGGACTTGTGCTTATTTTTCCCACCAAGTTTCATCCCGATCCCTCCACTCTAAGTGTTTTCCAAGTTTTGGGTTTCCCCTTCCCAAATCCCCCCAATGTCACCAGATCCGGTCGGGATTTAAAATAAGAGCTCTAAGACACGATATCCTTCTAAACATCAAATTTCATTGAGATCCGATCACCCGTTCGTAAGTTAAAATACCTCATGTTTTCTAATTTTTCAGAATTACCCCCCCCCCCCCCCAACAACCCCAAAGAGAGCGGATCCGTTCCGATTATGTCAATCATGTATCTGGGACTTTTGCTTATTTTTCCCAACAAGTTTCATCCGATCCCTCCACTCTAAGTGTTTTCCAAGATTTTAGGTTTCCCCCCTCCAACTCCCCCTAATGTCATCAGATCCGGTCGAGATTTAAAATAAGAGCTCTGAGACACAATATCATTCCAAACATCAAATTTCATTAAGATCCCATCACCCGCTCATAAGTTAAAAATACTTCATTTTTTCCGAATTAACCAACCCAAAACTCCCCCCCCCCAGATGGTCAAATCGGGAAAACGACTATTTCTAATTTAATCTGGTCCGGTCCCTAATACGCTTGCCAAATTTCTTCGTCCTAGCTTACCTGGAAGTGCCTAAAGTAGAAAACCGAGACCGACAGACAGACCGACAGAATTTGCGATTGCTATATGTCACTTGGTTAATACCAAGTGCCATAAAAAGTGTTTTTCAAAGGAAAATAAAGAGTGGCGTTAAAAATCCAAAACAAATGGAATTATCTCACATCTGAAAAACTTCCCCAAGGTTACGAGATTTCAAGCTCATTTACAATTTTAAAGGCACTCTGAACTTTGATTTGGAGGTAACTCATCGCTGTCCAAATTTGGGCCAAAATTGTCTTTTTTAGTATACAATTGCAGAAAAACGCAGTCTATCGAGAAAAAAAAAAGACTTTTTCTGTTCGAAAGGGCTATCAAAATTTCAAGTTTCGTTTGAATCACTTTTTCGTTTGATGCGTTCTTTATGCTTTTTACATTATTATTGGCCAGATACAGACGTTGCTTCTATTACTATGGTAAAGTAACAAGTTCCCGAAGACACGAGTAGCTTACTGGCTTCCGGTTGTATGTCGAAATTAAAAGATGACAACAACACTTTTTTTTTAACGACTAAAAAGGGTAATGGTAAAGCGTATGCACATGATGGTATAGCAATCGTTTTGAGAAACTTATGAAAAATGAAACGAAAGATAAGGCAAGAATAAGCAGGAAAAAAAATGTAATATGTAACCATTTTATACATGGTCTCTGTAAATTTCGTAAGCTACATATCTGTTACAACATATTTTTACATATTTGTCGTAATTTTAATTTAGGTATTTGTATTTCCGATAGGTGCAGTTTTGATCATGTTGACCTTTGTCCTATTTTAGCTTGTATTGACAAATCGTGCTGTTTTGCTCACGTATCACCGGTGGCAGAGGTTTGGCTTAGAATCCAATCTTCTTTAGGGTGACGTTGAAAACAATCGCGACCCCCTCCTCCCCTGGGTCGTGTTCCAGTCGACTTCTAGTCTTATCCCCCTGTATACCAGATGCATCCGACACCCAATCCTCCGTCCCAGGTAAGTACGCGTGCCCGGTCGACCCAACCCCTTAGACCACGTTACCCAATTCGGACTATCTCCAAACTTACCCTTACTCACATCCCTTCCAAAAATCCACATCCCATAGACATATATCCTCTCAGTGCGTCCAAGAATTCAATAAGTGGTTCTGGCTTCCATCCCTCTTTTGCCAAAATAAACCTGGCCCTTCCCTTCTCAGATACCCTCCACCCTACTTCTCTTTCCTAGGATCATCTTGCCTTACCATCTCTCCGTATAAAGAACACTCCCAATTTGACTTCTTCTCGTATCAACAGGAAACCTTTCCCCCATCCCTTGCACTTTATTCCCCGTGGGTACCCTACCAATGTGACTCTGGTTTGAGAGTTCCTACATGCAAAATTATCCTGCAATAAATAATCTGCCCGAAAAATTATCCGCACCATCCCACAGCCCAAATTTAAAACTCACCCCAAGAATAAATGAAACTCAACGACAGTCACGTTTCCCCAGTCGCTTTAAATTTCCAAAAATTTTAATCACCAACACCGAAAGCACTAATTTTGACAAACTTACTGAACTCAAGGTGCTATCAGAATTAAATCAAATTGACGTTATAGCTGTTACAGAGGTATAGTCTCATGACCAAAGGTCTCTTCGTTTGTCGAATTATTCAGAGTTTATTTAGCTCCGTCCTTTGGATCACCCACTTGGAAAAAAAGGAGGTGGTGTCATGTCTTTACTAAATGCAACCTTTTCCTAAAAATTATTCCTGTTCCTAATTTATCTGAGTACGATGAAATCCTTTGGGTAAGTATTAGACCTAAAATACTCCACCGTCCCTACAATACCATTGCAACAGCTGTCTTCTATTACTCGCCAAACCAAATTATTAATGCTAAACGCAAATTTCTCCAGCAGTTGCAGACCCGCGCTGATTTTGTTATCTCTAAGTACCCAAACGCTGGATTTTTTCTGGTTGGTGACCCCAATGAACTTGAGATGAATTCAATTTGCTCCTCTCTAGAAGTTAAGCAAATAGTTACAATACCAACAATTAGGGTAAACCTCTCTAGAGGTCATTCTAGCTAATCTTAACAGCACTTATAATCCCCCCTCAGCTCTACCTCCATTGGGTGGGAGTTATCATTTTCCCCTCCTCCTGTCCCCCTCCTTTAATTTAAGCATACATTCTCAGTAACCTATGGCTCTTTCCGCCCCCTTCAAAATGCTGGCCTTCTTTCTTTTGGATCGTGGCTGAGTACTGAGGATTGGTCTGATATTTATAATTTGCATGATCTTGATGAAAAAATCACTACCTTTCACAAAAAGCTAAACGATAAGTATCTAATCTCTTTCCCAGAAAAAAGATTTAGAAAGTGCTCAAGTGACAACCCATTCATTAATCAACCTATACAACTAATTAGAAAAAATTGAATCTTTTCAGATAAACCGGATGAAACTAATAAACTAAAAAAAGCAATTAAAAAGGAAATACGTAAATCTGCCCGATCCTACTACATGAACAAGGCCAAAGAATTGTTTACCAGTAAACCAAAAAATTGGTATTCCGAGGTAAAAAAAAAGGTTGCATGGTAGGAATCTAGACCAGCTTGATTTCAACCGACCTCAACCCCCAGAAGTTACTACTAATAATCTTAATAAGTTCCTCGCTTCCATCGTCCAGAGCCTTCCGGTACTGTCTTATTTATTACCTACTGATGTTCTGCCCTCTGCTATCCCCTCCATATCCCCTCCGTATCAGATCGAAAGAAAAATTGGGAAACTACAAAAAACAAGTGTCTGCCCTTTAGATATCCCGTTTCCTGTTATTAGTGCTTTTAGTGACTTTCTCTCAAAGTCTTTGTCTGTTTTTTTTTTCAATGAGATTACTGAGTCTGGCCAATATCCGAAAATTTGCAAACAGGGTTTCATACCCCCCCCCTTGAAAATAAGGGCGGAAAACCTGGTTTTGAAGGTGTTCATCCTACTTCACTCAATCCTATATTCTCTAAACTATATAAAGGATTCCTTGCAGATTGACTAAAGGAGAAAATTCTACCTTTTACTGACCTGAGACAATTTTGGGACATCAAATCCACTACTACTTCCCATTACCTTGTTTTTCTTATTGACTTAAATGGGAAAGTTCTTGAAAAACCTAATCGCTGGTTAAATTTAATTTCCATTGACTTTCAAAAGGAACTTGTTAACCACAGTATTTTAGTTGAGAAACTTGTAACTGATTTCAATATTGATCCCTTCCTGGTTAAATCGGTTGCCTCCTTTTTATCAAATGGATCACAGGTAGTCAAATATCAGAATCATTATTCCAGTCCCCTCGCTGTCCACAGTGGATTACCCAAGGTAATCTCCTATGTCCCCTCCTTTTTTCTGTTATGATAAACAACCTCGCTAAGGAATCCTCCGACAGATAGAAATTTATGGATGACCTAACGGTTGTTGAAACCTGCTAACAAAACTTAGTAAGCAACCCTATAGGTATCCTCAATGATATTGCAGATGACGCTGCGGTCTTGGACATGAGAGTAAACCCTCTAAATCTATGATAATGCCAATAGGTTTCCTTAAAATCTTAATCCTTTTCCTCAACCCTATTCCCCAAGATACTTTTGTGTCTTCCTTTAAATTACTTGAGGTTACAATTTCCTCTAATTTAAAGTGTCTTTCCTTAAGCTCTTGAATAAATTTAACGTCCCCCCTTCCTATTCTTTACGGACCTATACTTCCTTTATCCCCCCGCATCTAGAATATGCATGTCCAGTTTGGCATCCTGGCATATCCCGTGATGAATCAGAAAAATTGAATCCATTCAAAAAAGAGCCATGAGAATAATTTTTAAAGAGGCTAAGGTACCATACTCGCTTCTTTTAAAAAAGACCAAGCTGGAAACTCTTGAGCACAGGAGAGGAACGTTGTGCCTCTGTTTTGCAAAAAATAAAACAATAAACCTTCGCACGGAAAACATTTTCCCCAAAAGACACTCCCTATCCAGACACCGTTTGCCACGTACTGTTTCTGAACCCATTACTGTCTTGTCCCCCCTCCGTTGCTTAACCTCCAGGTATGAAAAAACCTTTATCCCCTTCATTACTGATAAGATAAGCCGCTAGTTTTCCTTTTGTTTTCTTTGGTACTGGTGATACCAAAGTTTCATGTTCGTTTGAATCTTTTGTTCCCTCCCCTTTGTTTATGTTCTCTTTTAAATCTTCAACACTAATTTTATCTCGCTCTTTTTAGTTTTGTTTTAGTTTTTAACTTTTTAACTTTCTGACATTTTGCCGCTTAATTTTTTTAATGAATGACTTTTTGCCTTTCTGATTTTGCTGTTTTTGGCATTGTTTAGCCAGTGTTTTAGTTATTGTGCTATTTTTATGACTTTATTTTTTTATTTTTACGGTTTTATGCTTCCGAAATGCGAATTTGGTCCTTCGGGGCTTGTGGTAGACATTTTTTGAAACTGAACATCTTATCTCTATCTCTTAAGCAAAGCACATCCTTAGAAAGACAAGGAGGGAAGGTCTTATTGTCAAAGAGGTGAGTTTTGTCTAAAAGAGGCACTTATATGAATTGAATCTTCTACTTCCAGCTCAAAATCTTACTGTAAGAAGAGGGGGGCACATCCATATCTTCAATAAAAATACCGATGAGCTGTTTAAAGCCAATTATAATGTAGGAGATGAAATTTTCCTGTACGAAAGTATTATCGATTTTCTCCTTGATATTAATATTGTTTGAGTCAGTTTACCTATAGAGTTCTCCAATGCAGAGGAGAGCGAGAGTGAGTAGGAAGAGCCGCATTGGTAGTGCCTGTTTCCATTCCTGGAAACAGGCATTTCGAGTTCTTGCACTTCCCATAAGCCAACGAATCCGACATTTCTTAATTTCCTTTTGATTTGTATTATTGCATTTGTTATATGTTAATCAAGAATATTATATCCCTTAACAATTGTATAGAAGAAAAAACTTAGTTTATATAAAGATTGTGTTGACGTTGAAAAAAAAAAAGAAAGCCTTTTTTTATTATCTGATGATTTAGAAGAAACCTGCTAGAATCCGAAAGGAGTCTATTATGGATTTCACGCACAGCTTTTCAGAAGAAGAAGAAGGTAGCTGCCATCCTTAGTATTCATATTGAATACTGAGTCTAAATAAACTCCTTCAAATGATGGGAGGTTATAGAGTAAATTAAATAGTGATTAGAGAGTAAGGTTTTTCTTGGTTGTTAGGAATTGATAACCCACCTATATTAGTGTCAATTGGTTTTACTTTCGTAAAACGTTGTATATTTTTAAAAGTTTTTTTTTCCTAGGATGTATACCTTACAAATGCAAAATAAAGTGTATTAGCATCCGCTAGCCAAAAACCTTGTCTGTTAATTATAATCAAAAATAAAACTGGAGAATCTGATTTTGAATATAATATATCAGTAATATATCAACAGCAGTAATTTGAAAGGCGGTATGTTACACGGCACGAGTCTCACAAGAGGAAAAAGCTGCAAAATATATTTTTGGTCTTTTGGATGTAATTAACCACAAGCTGTTTCTATGCCTTCAAGACATCAACAAAACTAAGCTGATATCGAAAGACTCCGATTCCTATCCTATTCTCCGAGTGCATAACGGGGATATAATGCATCTTTGGGGGTTTTATTATAAAATACCCTAAATCTAAATAACTTGAAAGCTAAATAGAATACGAAAAAACCGGGTCAGACCAATTTTTTGTATAAATGCAAAGCTTAAAGAGATTGGCTGTGGATATTAATTTAGCCGAACAACTTCTGAATCACAAAACACAAACCTGAACCACCTGAATCACCCTCATATAAAATATTCTGAATCCCCGCAGCCAATTTAAGGCCATCTCTCACACAGTCTGTCAAGCTGAAACTAAAAAAGATGTGCATTAAAACGATTGACATGACTTGTTTCGGATCAGTTATATGAGTAAACATAACCCACATCGAAGATCTTATTTGGACAAAAAAAAGAGGTTTTTAGAACGAAAAACTTATAATTTATTACATTTTCAGGATTTTGAACAAAATCTCTGAAATACGGCCTAAGATTTGAGTTCTCAGTAATGTTTTACCCTGAAGGTAAACCATTTGAAAAAAAAATTAAATCAAAATATATTTCAATTACCTGATCAACGTTGACAAAATAATGAAATTCAACTCTTACTCTTCGCTTTCCCAATCATTTCCAGGCTTGACTTCTAAATCCAAAGGGCCAGATAAGATCCTAAGCAGTCTTGATTCAATTAGGTTTTTCTCTTCCTCGGACACATCTTCTCCGCAGCACATCGCCAGTTCGTGAACAATGCTCTTGAATAGAAACTCGATTTTAGAGCCCATATTTCTTACAGACTAGCTAAATAATGGATAGTTCTATGTGTTTTTCAGAAGAAATTTAGGCAAATTTAGGGAAAAAGCACATATTATTGTGGTTGTAGACCCCCTCTCCCCTCAACACACCGGAATCTTATCTGGTCCTAGCCGCCTAAATTAATCAGATTCACTACCCCTGATAGCAAAAAACTTGGAAGTTTCCCCTGTAAAATGGTATACATGGACAAGTGCTTTTACTGGAGCTATATTTTTGTGTTTGCTTAAAAATATACATATAAACTTTGTAACACAACTAGAAAACTAAATGAAAAATTTTTGGGCGGTTTACACGTCTGAATTAACCTGCTAAGAAACAGACAGTTCACAGTGTCAATTACTGTAGCTTGGACTGTCACATCTGTCGCTTCAAGGTTAGGGGGGGTCGAAAAAAGCGAATTTTTCATGATACCTTTGGAGTGAAGCATGAAAGATGCCTTTATAAGTAAGTAACTTCTGTGCAAATTCACCACCTTTTTTTTAAACATATTTCAATTTGTTCAAAATTTCAAATGTTTGAAATTTGTTCAATTTCAAACAAAACTTCACCGCGATTTCTAAAACAATTCAAAATAGATTTTTTCATCTGTGAGTTCCCAGATCAAAATCTCTAGACTACACAAAATGAATACACATTACTAGTGCCTTAACAACAATTCTATTTCTTGAATTGAAATTAGAAAAATATCTGAAATTATTAATTTATGACAAAATGCTGAAAGGAAGATAAAAAAAATTCCTTCATAGTTCTCAAGCTACTGCGTTCTGCTCAATACTGATGGTGATAGGACCTAATCAACACCAAAGGTATTAGAAGATGATGATGCAATGGATAAGGAAACTGAACCTGATGACTACAAAAATCCCAGACCGTCGACTTTATCCTCTTTGCGAATGCGAAGGAAGCTTTCAAATACCACCTTAATAAGCCAAAGATTCGGGGTATCGTTTGAAGCTAGGGCTGCCATAGTTTCTGGACGACGTAGGCCTTCTCACTGAATCTTTAGCTATTGATAAGAACAAAATTGCTTGAGAAAGGTATCGAGCAACGGAAGAGCTTAAAAGTGGGACTGGGAAGAGCTGATCATTGACAATGATAATTTAATAGGTCTTTACTTCAATGGCCCACGTGAAAAAACATTGTCAATAGAAAATTAAGATGATAAGTACCACCAAAGAACAATTGTAGAGGAACACTATTTCTTGATGAAAGAACTAGGGTCTAGCTACTTTAATCATGTTACACCAGCTTCAGGATGAAGTCTGGCCATTCCTGAAAGTGTCTAAGACTATATAACAGAAGAAGTGCCCGGAGGTTTAAACCGTATTTTTGTTCTAGGGTACGATGGAACGATTATTAATACTGGCGTTTACAATGGGGTACTGCGCCATCTTGAACTGAAGATCGGGAGACATGTGCAATTAGCTGTGTCTCAACTACATTTCAACGAATTGCTCTCCACCACTTGTTCCGAGACCCTTGATGGTCCCATTTTCGAGCTTAACTTCTACACTGGTTGCATTTGAAAATCTTTGAAGACGTTCTAACTGCTTTAAGCGGTAGCATGTGAGCCAGTTTACCGCACCTTGCCGTCAGATGATATATCCACCTTGAATAAGGACCAGAAGTATATGAGAGATATTACTCTCGCCGTTTACGGATTAGTGAGTTTTAGCTAACTTTATAACTGGTGCGCTGAGGAACTTCAAGGAGCAGAGTCCAAGTTTGAGCAAATAAAAGTGTTTTTTTTTTATTCTGAAAATCAAATTTGTGCAGGGTGAATGAAAATTTCAGGAATGGGTTTAAAATTTAATCGTGGCTAAAGCTCATGGATTTCGATCTCCTACCTTAGCTCCTTCCCAGCCCTCAAGACATGAAGGCTCTTTACAATTGAGTACTAACTTCTTAAAAAAAAAAAAAAAAATTATGAGTAGCTTACTACAAACCCTGAAATTCCTCAAACCAATTCCGAGAATGAGAGAAAAAAAAAGACTATGCCCAGATGAATTTTTTTGCAATGTTTAGACAGATCTTCAAACAATATACCACACCTTCCAAGTAGGAAAGGATGGAGATTAGAAATTGAGATTGCAGCTGCAATCCTGAAGGCTTCAACAATCTAGTGGAATAGCTTTCTGAGAACAAAAAGCCACATTCGTGCTCTTGTACCAAATTTTAGCATTTCCGTTTTGTTTTCCTTCAGGCTCAGGAGCTATGATCTTTTTCTGGGGAGAACAATTTCAAATAATAAGTTTTTCATTGCATTAAAATTACCATGAAGAAAGGCTGGGACTGGTCTGAAGACTTTAACAAGTTGATGGGTAGAAGGACAGAGGTAAAAACCCCAGGAATCTATCTATTTCCTGTTTTTGTTTTGAGTATGGATGCCCAAGAGGAGGGCAAGAGTCACCTTCAAAACATAATTTTCCTGGGTGGAGTTATACTGGGAACCTCCCCCTCTCCCCTCTAGGGACTAAGGCTATCAATCTAGAATAATGAATTTCAAGGAGAATCGACAATGCCTTTTAAGAGTCTTAAAGACTTCTCAGTCTTGAGATCTTTAAAAGATATGTAATTTCAAGCACAATAAGTTTCGAACAGTTCGTGTAGCGAACTGTAAGTAAGGAGCGACGCGGCTCAATAGTAACCGAAACTCTAAAAAACCAGAATTTTGATACCAGTAGATATATCAAAAGAATTGGCTTATTATGCTGATTCCAAATATATAAGATTGATTAAGTTTAATGTTACCAAATAAAGGCTACGAGCGTGAGAAAAATTTGCCTGATTTTTGAAAAAGGGAAGAAACAACCCCTAAAAGTCAGAGAATCTGAATGAAAATCACACCATCAGATTCAGCGTATCAAAGAACCCTACTGTAGAGTTCAAGCTCCGATCTGAAAAATTGTGGAATTTTCTATATATTTTTTTTGACAGAAGAAATTTCACCGATGCGTATTTATTTTTTTTATTTTTCCCAGGATGATCGTATCTAGCCATGGTTCTAGGATATCGGCCGAGGGCTCATTTGAACAGAAATTGAAAGTTATAATGCATTTTAAAGTGACCAAAAAGATCGGAGGGCAACTAAGCCCCCTCCCACACCACTTTTCCACCAAAATCGTCTGGTCAAAATTGTGCGATAGTCACTTTGTTCAGCACAGTTGAAAGGTCCAATAACTATGCCATTGGAGACAACACGACCCCCCATAGCTCCTGGGGAATACCATTAAATTTCATAATGGTCTTATAAAATTTGCCCATTGTTTACGCATAGTGTTCGTTATTGGTAAGTTAGCATATATTTTTCGGAGAGAGGGGGTGAATTATTTACTGGGGGAAGGGTTCCACGGGAGATTTTTCCATAGGGGAAGAAGTTTCCGGGGGTGAACTTTTAAGGGGAAATCTTACGCTGGGGGTATTTGCTAGAATTCCTATACAAAATCATTTTTATTTGTCTTACTTTCTCTTTGTCGACTCGATTTTACGCGTGGAGATTCTAAGGGTAATTTTCCGGGGCGGATTTTAACTGGGATTGATCTGTCTAGAGGATGTTTCCGTAGGGGGGGGGGGGATTTTTCCGTACAAGTTTTTTTTCCAGCGGAGAGTAAGGAGCAACGTTAAAACTTAAAACGAACAGAAATTTTTACGTATATGAGGGGTATTGCTTTCTCCTCAAGACCCTGCATTACGCCAAAGTTTGAATTTTGTCCCAATTCTTTAAGAAAGACTCCTGAAACACAAGGGGTTATTTAATTAGAACAATAAAAGTATTTATAAAAGTACTAAAAAACTTTAGCGTGAAGAGCGAGGTTTTGAGGAGGGGGCAACCCTCTTATATACGCAATAATTTCTGCTTGTTCTAAATTTTAATGTTGCTCCTTATTTAAAAGAAAAACTTTTTTTTATATAAGACATCAAATGCTCATCGACACGAAATAAATGACAATTCTAAAAACTGAAGTGAAGAGCACTCTTTATGTGGCTAAATGCACCATGAAAAACTAATGCTACGTCATCCAAATAATGAGAAATGCTTAAAGCAAAAAGACGCTGATTTAAAATATATTTTTCAGCTAAAAAAATTCCTCCACAAAACAAGTAAAAGGGCTTAAAATCCTCAGGTTTTAGTTCTTCCATATAAATCGTTGAAAAAATCTTACCATCAATGTACATTGGCTGCTACTGCTACTTAAAAAAATTGTTGGAAACTTTTACCTTATAGTTGCCCGTTACCGGATGCTGCCCAGTTGCCCAAAAAGAATTGGATTTTTTAAAATTAACAAAATCCTCAAAAGAGCAAATAGATGGCTCAGTCAGGCAACTAAATTGCTGGGACAATTTGTTTCCTGTGTGAGCCTAAAGTTAAAGTTACTTATCTAAACATATCGATATTGTGGTTTCATCACCCATTGACCGGAAGCTTGTATTCATTTGAAACACGATTTTTTCAGCCAGAAAAACAAATTTTTCTACTCAGACCCACAACAGAAACGACCCAGATATTCCCCCAAATCAGGACATTTTTTGATCCAGTGGACGTGAAATGCGGCAGGTGTTGCAAAATTTGACTCCTATTAGAGCCACGTTCAAAGTTTATGCTCCCATTGAAACATACAATTGCATCCATTCGTCCAATCAGTATTATGATGTTACTTAGGCTTGTTCTCACAGAACGATTCAAACTTGCTTTTTAGTTAAATTATTTTTAAAAAAGTTCCGTTTCAATGGTCTTCAAACAATTTTCAACTCATTTTTCAATCTTAAAAAATGCTAAGCAATCTTTAAAAATCAAATCAAACTGAACCTTAACTATCGGTTCATAGTAAATTTTCACCTGTCATTGTAACAATTTAAAGTCTACATACCAAAAATACCAATCAATATCAAAAAGTTGCACAGCGAATATAATTCTTAATAGAAAATATAATCATGTCTAAAATAAAACAAGGTACCTAGTAATTTATTTTGCAAAAGCTAGTCAGAAAGTGAAACAGATTCCTCTAATGGATTTATATCCATTATTTGCGTTTATTGAGACATATTGACTTAATAGTAGTAGTAGTAGTAGACGGTAGGGAAGATGGTCAATAATGGGCCAAAAGCATATTTCATCACCCTTAGCTGAAAGACTACCAAAAATGATTATGTACACCGCATGATGCTGTGATATTGTCAGACAGTGCTTAGTATCTAATGAAAGTTATTGTCATGCTCAAAATGAAGCAATGCATATTTTGCATTTTTCAAAGACGATCTACTCTTCACATTTGTAGATGCATATTTGGAGATGGCCACTATTGCTCCAACATATATTTCATTGTATTTAGCTGAAATAATACCTGGCACAACTGTATGCAGAATATACCTCTAAAATAAGTAATTGCACTCGCTAAGATTTATATTCTACAAGGATTCTCCAATAGAAATTGCTGTTAAATTCTGAAACTACAGAGATTCTGTGGTTTTGTGTACCCTAGGGGCATACTCCCTTTGTCATTCTGTAGCCGCCCCTGCTCACGGCTTAATTTCAGCATGTATTAAATGATTGACTTTAAACTTGCTTTAACTTCACATATCTAAAACCACCAGTGTTGCGCAAATCTTTTGACTAGTAGAGATATAACACTGGTAATTGCAAGGACGTGAGTAGGGCGCTGCTCTTTTGCACCCTTTAGGGCGCGTCATGATTTGGTTTAAGATGGGTACACTTCACACATCCACCCACCATGAGTCAAGAGCTCAGGCTCAGCTGGGTTACTGGCTATCGAACCGACTAGGTTGCACAAGCCCTAAATTCGAATCATAAATTCAATCGGAATAGGGCTAATTCGATATCTAGAATCGTTTTAGCATCTATAGAAAATCATGCTTCATGGTTCCGCATCCTTTTTCTGTTTATATACACCTCAAATGTTACTTAAAATCATAGAACACATTGCACTTATAAATGAAAAGGATAAAAACAAATTAGTGGGAAGGCTTACAGCCTAGTCTCCTAGTCACGCCATTGCTGTTACTCATTGGCACTTGTCAATATTTTGAATCTCAATGAAGTCTTACAAATTTAAACAAGCTAGCTTCATTTTAAAACTTTTTTTTATTATAGATTATGGGTTTAGTTTACTGCCAAGTGGATAAAAACAAAGAATTAAAATATTTATTCAGAAATACTATCAGTTCATACACATGGTTTGAAATTAAGAACTTGGATTTTTCCTGCTTAAACAGACTCAAAATTTATTCCTAGAACTGGATATAGAAAAAGAGAAAGTGTTTTGAGAAAGTTTCACCTTACAGCTTTTCTCGCTCACTTTTGTAAATATTTTGTAAATTTTACAACTTGTTGCTTTCCAAATATTTTGCCATTTTCAAAAATAATTGAAAGCATAAGTTTTTCAGCTTATTTTAAAGCATGTTTTTTTTAAGTCAAATTTATGTTTAAACAATTTCTTTTTGGAAGTATTATTGGTCTACACTTTGAATTGACCTGTTATGAGAATTCTTGTATCATCATCAAATCTGTAAAAATCATAGCGTTTTTGAGAGCAATAATTTAAAAAAAGAAAAGAAAAACGCACAATCTTGCTCAACACCAAATCACACTACTCGCAGCCTTTGCTTAGTTGCGGCTTCAAATGCCCTTAATACAAAAGTTAAGAATTCTAACTGATATTAGCAGTTCGAAATTATACATTATTCATAATAACTTTAATCTACATGTAGGAGTTTGTACATATGCTATACAAACCTCCTCCCCCCTTCCACAAAAAAAACTGATTATAAAATAAACGGGAATAATAAAAACAGGATATGAGGTCAACGAGAGTGCATTCTTATTTGAGAGGGAGGGGTCCTCCTACTTCCCTCGGCGTTTCAAATATATAGCTGTGCTAGAATATTCTCCCCCCCCCCTCTACAGAAAGTCATTTTTTAGAGAAACCTTACAGATCCCAAAAATGATTGATGTAATCCCAATGATCTCAGCTTTAAACCATAAACAACAGCGTTTCTGTTGATTAAGTTACAGCCAGGCCTCACCACTGTAATGTTAAAAGCTAAACAAATAATTTGGACCACAAACAATTCTGCATTGTAACCAGGCTCACAACTTTTAAATTCACTAAGGAAAAACGTTCTTTTTCATTGGTTGGGGGAAGGAACGGCAGAACTGAAAATGTTGCTTAATTATAAATAAAGAAGTATTACCAATGAAATCATCAATTTGAGAAAAAAGAAATCACCAATGCAACAGCACAAACACACACTACAAAAAAAATATATAAAACCAATATATATATATATATATATATATATATATATATATATATATATATATATATATATACTGCAATAGGCAACCATACGGTTAACCTGAATTAAACACTTAGATTACATACACTACCTGAAGAGTAGGTTTCAGAACAACAAATTCTTTAGGACATGTACTAATGTTGGGATTCTCTCGACAATCTCGGAGTTCTGCATGCAAAACACCAGATGAAAAAAGATTGATTCCTAACTCATCCAAGATATCCAATATCATAAAAGGCAGTTCTCTATTGTCAATACACTCGAGAAACTCATACTCATCATATGGAATGAGACCAGTGTCAAAATTGAAGCCAGGGTGATCTAAAAGAAAATATAAATTACAGTAAGGATAAAACATTAAGATCAACAAATTAAAAGGTCAAGACCTACTACAAATAAAAAAGCGCTTTCAACAGTTATGTTTTGAGGGCTGTTCTCTACAGGGCTTCTGCACCTGTTTTGAGGTGCACCTTAAATAATTAAATCTCATTCTTGGAGTTACCACAATAAGGCTCTTATTAAATTAAGCTACACATTATTATTTACTGTGTGATCCGCAATGAAATACAGAAAATTTATTGTCACTTTACATCAGAAATACAGAGAATTTACAGTCACTTTATATCAACTATGACTTATTGGTACATGGCTAGCATTCCCCCCACCCCCTCCCAAAAAAATAACTCTCCCCTTTAGATTACTGCTTTTTTCAGGTTGACGGAAAGTCAATAGAAATAACTACAAATAACACGAAATATATTTTTCTGGATCTTGGTTTTTATAGCAAGATTTCTTGAATGTCAATTATATACCTAAGCATGATGCAGGTGGCTTAGGGTTTATATAAAGAACCCAAATCCGAAAAAAACCAAAAGATCATGGCCTAAACTACAAATTTCTTTTTACCACACCTTGAAAAACTATCTGACGCCTCCCCCCCCCCCCCGACTGAGCATAAAGCCAATTTCCACCGGCATTTATCAAAAAGGCAATCAAAAGCACTGAGAGAGCCAAACTCGTATTATCCGTCAGCAACGAACAATGAACATCAGCCTGAAACCTGAAGTGGAGTCTATGAACTACAGAATTTGCTGCAATGTAGAGTATTTTCAATGACTGAATTTTCTATTCAGCAACCTTTTCTTCATGTTATATAAGATCAGATAAATATTCCATTACACAAATAATTTAACAAATTTTCTTTTGAATCTTACAAAAAGCTCATATTTTTATAGTGGGAAATGTTACAAGTTTACATAAATTAATTTTATTTTTTATTACCAAATAATACTTTGAATCACACTGTCCAGCAGCTAAGGTAGATCCTGTGATGGCACTGGTGAGTGATGGCAATGACTCAAATGACTAATTTTTTGGTTATAACTAATTTTTTACAATTCTGACATGAATAGGAATTCTGAGATTTCGACTTCTAATATCTAAATTGCAATATTAGCCTTATATTTGATATCAGCAAGCTCACATATCTTTTAATGATGCCACAATTTTTGTAATTTTTCATTTTTTGTAAACTTATTAATTCAAAGATATTAAAAGAAATTAAGAATAAATTTACCTTTGGAATAGATACTAACACTGTAGCCTTCATTGGGAGGGTACAATGTAACAATGATCCGACTGAAATCAACATTACCAGTGTCACATGTTGAATGATTGTACCCTCGATATGAATCTACCTAAAAATGCAAAGTTTCGTCTTTATCAGTTAATACAAGTTGAACTATCAATACTCAGATATTTCTCACAGACTCTTTATAGTCCCTTCTTTGTATTTCTAGTTTTTATTATCAAGCATAAATGTTTAAATTCACAGGTGACAAGCATACATTTTGTAAAAGCAACAAGTTAAGTACCATAAAAAATTATAATGGTGGCATTTCTAGAAAACCCTGTTTAAGCAAATACACAAACCTCTTAATTTTTTAATCCAGGTGCAGTAACATGCTACTAACAGATTTAAACAAAGAATGGGATACCAAACCTTCGAGATATGATTGGGATTACCACCAGTAATTTTCTAGAGCTAGAATTAATATTTGTATGTATATATAACAGTAAGTGTATCACTGGGCTGTAATCATAGTGATATCCTTTTGTTTTTGTATTATATATAAACACCAGCCGACATTAATGATGGAGCTGAACTGATTTAATATTGGACCCTAATCACTCCAAAGTGTGAATAAAGGTAAATTAAAATAATTGGGGTTTTCTTAAACCAATAAGACCTATTTTGCCTATTTAACAGGCCTGAAGTAACTGACTACTCAAAGGATAGAAGTTTCCAATCATTTGAGGGTATTTCCATATATATGAGCAAAACATTTTTTTGCGTATTGGGGCCCCCCTTGGCACAAGAACTTGTGGATACAAGTTACAAGCTAATCAAAAAAAGCATGGGTCCATTTTGGAGGGGGGACATGCCAGTGACCCATTATTTGCAGGTGAATCAGGGTCCCATTTAGCCATGAAATGAGGTCTGTTTCCAGCCATGCAGAAGAAAATCATTTTGGCTGCTTTTGGGGTACAGCACATTTTTATGAACTTGGGTCCCCTTTTCCAAGTAACTGTGGATGAAGTATTTGAACCAACAAGAGAAAAGAGTTTTTGGGCAATTTTCTAGGAGACTATTCCCCAGTCTTTATTCTTTGTTTGTAAATTAGGGCCCTTTTTAGCCAAGGGACTTATGGATTTAAGTATCAACCCTTCAAAATAGTTTTTAAGCACTTTTTCAATGTTCATTTTTAGGCAAACCAATATTTGTTGTTATTTATTGAGATACCCTTGGTACAGGGACCCGCACATACAAATTCCAAGCCAATTTGAAAGATCAAGTTTTTTGGGCATTTTTGGGAAGGCTACAGCCCAAGCTTACACATTTTTTGTATATGAGGATTTGTTTTTTACCCTGCAAACTTATGTCAAGTAAGTTTTAAGCCATTCAGAAAAAAATCTTTTTGGCACTTTACAACCCCTATTTTTAAGCAAATCAATTCTATTACATTTTTTATTTATTTAGCTCCTCATTACCCAAAAACTTAAATGATTCAAGCTAAATGAAAAATAAAGCCTTTAGGCTATGTTGAGGACTATATGCCCCCAAACTACAACTTTTCCTGTATATTAGGTTCGGCTTAGTATATTTATAAATGCATGTACAGTTAAGTTTCAAGCTATCCAAAAAAGTATATCTTTTGGATCTTCCAGGCCCAGTTTTCATACAATGCTCCCATTTGCCCCAGACTTCTTAATGTCATCAGTCTTATCTCAGGAAACTAGAGGTTCAAAATATTGAAACGACTACTAGAAAATTTTGATCGAACGCAATCACGGGCTACAGGACTGCCTAGGGGGCACAAAACACGATGGTTAACCTCCAATCAGTTTCAGTCATTAGAAATAACTCTAGAACTTTCAGTTTCTAATTGACTAAATCCCTTCCCAAGTTTCTATAACCACTTCTTCTATATGATGTGGTTAGAAGAATACAAGTAGGAGACACATTAGTCTTTATTATATCGATGCTAGCGTGTAGACCCTGGTTGATAAAAGCACTTCAGTTGATAATATAATTTTCTAATTCACAAATAACATTACATATGAATTTCAGGTGCCAGGTGAGACAGAAAATGTCTGGTCCTGCTGTAAGTACAATTGTTTCACCAGCATAGAGCAGCAAATATGATAGCCCCTGGCCAAAATTAAAGTTTGGGGGTCTCAAAGCCTCCCAAGAAGCATAGTGCACTCCTGAATTTGATAATGCTCTATTCTTTTTTCAGACTGAATGATCCTTAAGAGTTTTGATGGCAACATTTACCAGATCACTTAAAAAAAAAAAAAAATCAGTTAGCTCCTTGGAAGAAAATAGGGTCAAAATGTAATTAATTATCCTACAAACAGGTCTTCAAAGGGTTTTACCTTAAATACCTTAGGATTTCTCCTTGTAGAGCTCCAGGGTGAAGACTACAGTTGTATTCAAAGTTCTTTAGTGACCAGGTGCTGTTGCATGATCAATACAGTTGAACTTGCGAAATAAACGCGAGTGAAATAGCAATAGCAATAGCCACACCCACTGGATAAGACGGCAGCCTAATAATAGCTAAAATAATAGCAGGAAAAATAGCTAAAAGTGGAAAAAATTCATGGAAGATATGGAAGGTAGTAAACTCTCGACTGCGTCCCTGCAGTGCCCCAACTGAGCTTCCTTCAAAAATATCTATGAATGGGGAAACTATATTGGAGCCAGAAAACGTTGCAAATGCACTGGGATCATTTTTTGCAGAGGTGGGAAAAGAAAAGCAAATTCTGTTGAAAACCCTGCAAAGGGTTTTTAAAGATTACCTAGGCTCAGCATGCACCAAATCAATAGATCTTGCCCCTGTCTCTCCACCTGAAATCCTGTTGAAAACACGAAACCTAAAAGGAAATTCTCCTTCTGGATTTGACTGAGTACACACTAATGTGTTAAAACCAGTTGCTTTGTCAATCATAGAGACTCTTACTTATCTGACCAATTTGCCTCTGCAAAAGGGTACTTTCCCCAAACAGCTAAAGAAAGCTAGAGTAGTTCCCTTACACATACACAGGTTCTTACACAGGTTCTTAAGCTGATCCCACGAATTACAGACATGTTTCCATTCTTTCAGTTTTTCAAAGGTTTCTGAAAAACCCACGCAGCAGCAGCTACTCCAGTTTCTGGAGAACAAAGGGCTTCTTAATACTCATGAATTTGGGTTTAGACCCAATATGCACTAACAGCTTTGAGTTTATAGATCAATAAAGTTCTGGATTATGGTCTTCTACCAGCATCAGTCCTGATTGATATCAGAAAAGCATTTGATAGTATGTACCACCCTATTCTCCTCGGGAAACTGGGGCAAATAAGAATAAGAGGCAAAACTCTGGGTTGGTTCAGATCATGCTTGAGGGACTGCAGGATTTACTTAGGAGAAGATCCAGGAAATAATGCAATTGTCATTTGCGTTGTCCCCCAAGGGTCAATGTTAGGACCACTACAGTCCCTAATTCACGTTAACGATCTGAGCAGCATATTATAACCAGCACACACTATTCTTTGCTGCTGTAAGCTATGTCATGATGAATCTTCTTTTCAGCTGTAGGTAATGACAAGCTTGTGGCTTTTGCATATGATGCCACACTAGGCTGCTGTAAAAAGATAAAACAGCAATCATTTCCAAGCTTAGGGTTGTTCTTGAGGAGACATATCTCTGGATGGATTCTAACTGACTTGTGATTAACACTGATAAATCTTGGATTTTTTTTTACCAGGTTGGAATTGTCCATGCGGAGGTGTGCGGTATCAAAACGTCTAGAGGTTTGATCAGTTGGCCAGAAAACCATTTCGCAAAATACCAAGGAATCCTGCTTGATGAAAACTTGTCATTCCTGCATCATATTCAAGCAGTAGAGCTAAAGATATTCCAGAATCTTGGAATAATAAAGAAACTAAAGAACATTTTGCCACAGGAAACACTGGTTTCCTGTGGCAAATACAACACTCTGAGCCCATTTACAATATTGTGCAATGATATGGCAATTGCCTTTTAAATCTTGACTGCAGCTCAATTTGATTCATAAACAATCCTTAAAATTAATTTTAAAAACTGAAAAGTATTTGTCAATGCATTTGATGCATCATCAGTCATGCTTGACCTTTGTGATCAAGTTTCCAGCTGGTGAACCCCTGTCTGCATTTTAAACATTATTTCAACCAATCTTGGACCATGATAATGTAAATACCCGATCATCATCAAACCTGCAAATACCCTTCACCCCAACTACAAAATTGGATTTTGCTCCAATTATAACTTGCACCAGGTCATAGAATCTGTTCCCATAAGAACTGAGAGGTAAGAGCTCCCTTGCATCATTTAAAAGAAGAGCGAAAAATCATTTATTAGCATTGGAAAAGATTAGTTAAATAATGATACAAAAATTATATAATGTATTAAATATAAATAGATAAAATTAAAGTTAAAATTTTATTTTGGAATAATAATGAGGTGGTTTCCCTGGGGCAAAGAGCAGGAGGATACTTGGTAATTATGTTGGAAAAAATGAAAGGTAAGGTTGTTTCTGAGAGTGGGAGCAGTGACCACGCTGCATATTATGTTTAAAAGATAACAATTGAGGACCTTGGTGTCCAGGTATGAACTGAGTATTGTTATTATGTGTAATTTATTTTTTGAACTAATTATAAACCCAAACTTGAGTAGCATCCCAATTGAGTTTACACTCTCTGGAGGACTACTCAGCATCCAGCCTTTGTGTGAAAACCTCAATGGATCCAGTAGTAAGTGCTTCATTAGATAGTTAGTTCCAATGGTTGACAAATTGTGATGAAAAGCAGAGTGTGGACTCAACATATGGTAGACTCTGCTTGACAAGTTTCGGGTGATGACATCTAGTTCTTGAGTTGGGACCAAAAGTAGGGAATAATGCTGGGAGTAGTCATGAGCAAGAACGCTTATGATTTTTAAAGTTGAAAATGCTCCAGAAGAATTTATGAGAAAATACATTCGTCCACATTAATCTTAAGACTCTCAATCTAAATATACTAGTTGCAATGCACTATAAATAGAATGCTATCAACTTTCTATTCAGTTAAGACGTTTCAAGTTCCACTCTATCCAATTTTAATCTAATAACCGACTATATCATAAATCACTATATAAACATGGAACAGAATCATACTTGAATTAGAATCTCTGTCAACATGGTGAGCATTTAATTAATGCTCTTTTTTAAAATATGGGGAGGCAAGAGTCATTCCGACTTTAAGCTTGGACATAAGTCCCTTATATAGAAGACTGATGACTTTAGGCAAAAAAGTGAAAAGAGTATGCTTAATCAGTCCCATAGTTGAATTAACACCAGCAACAGACCTCTTAGCATGAGTGCTGAATTTTAGTTCACTGTCAAGAGTGCCACCAAGATCTTGCTCATTATTTATGGAGGAGAGTAGGTGAACTAAGAAAAAATAAGGGCAACAAGAATTTAGTTTGACAAAGTGAACAATACAGGACTTGAAAACATTGAATTCAAGAAGCCAAGCCTCAGCCCATTGATCAAACAGTCAAAGATTATTTTGTAGAAGGGCATGATCTTTACAGGGCTGGTCCAAGAAGCTTCAGATTTTCTGCATAGAAAGTTGATTTACTCTTAATAATGGAAGGAGCATCATTGATGAAAATATTAAACAGTATAGGACCCAAAAAACTTCCCTGAGGAGCTCTGCTCAAAACATGCATAGAGGAAGAAAGAAAACAGTTACCAAAGTCATCAAATAACTGAACACATTGAGATTGCAAATAAAGAAAATCAAGGGTCCATAGCAGGGATTTCTCTTCAAGCTTGACTGCATGTAATTTAATTGCAAGTTGTTTGTGACAAACTTTGTCAAAAGCTTTAGAAAAGTCAAGCAAAGTCAAGTCAGCAGGCACCCTCATATCAAGCAACTTGGCATATGGATTCAAGGAGATTGGTATCAACAGATCTTCCTGAACAAAAGCCACATTGTGAACTGTGCAAAGCATTATTTGCTTTATGATGTTTAATAACTGAAGAATTGATTATTCTTTCAAGAACCTTATCAACTGCTGATCTCATGCAAATGGGGCAATAATTTTCAATAATGTCTTTTCTACCTTTTTACACATAGGAATGATAAGTGCAGTTTTCCAATCCAGAGAAAGATTTAATGATAACTTGATCTGGAAAGATTTTTCCTAAATCTGAAAAGATTTAATGATAACTTGAACAGCAAGGAAAGAGCTTGACACAAACTGTACAACATTTATGTAGGATATGCAGGGGAGTGGCCGAGTCACGACATAGGCAATAATGCTCCTAAGCCAATGAATCAAATAAAGAAATTTTAAGGTGAATTTAAGGCAATGCTGTCTGGACCAGCAGATTTATTCAGTTTGAGGGATGTAAGTTCCTTTAGAACTATTGTATCAGTAATAAGGATGGGTTCCATCTTACACAATACATCATATAAAGGAGGTGTGGGATAAACAATACTGGAATTGAAGGAAAAAACAGATGAGAATTGTTGGTTGAAAATTTCAACTTTCAGCTCAGGATCAGCAACTGATTGACTATTGTGCAGGGTATCTGGGACTGTACATCTGCTGCTACATTTTGAGCAGCATAATGCCAGAAAGATTTAGGTTATCCTTAACATCCTCAGCCAATTTTTTCTAAAACCTTCTCTTCAACTCTGTTATTTGGTTGGTTGTCTAATGATGAAAAGTTTTGAAAATATGATAATTTTCTGTGATCTTATTTTTTCTATAGCAATTCCATGCTTGGAATTTTCTGTTGATGAGCTTACTTATTTTGGTAGTTAAAAACGTAAACTTTTGGCCTGTTTAGCCCAAAAATTCTGGTGCAAGACTTTTAAGCATGCAGAATTTCCATTTTTACATTTGGCTGTCTCCAAATGACATTGACAAGTCTTTTGGAGACTAGTTTGTAGTTGAAATATTTTCGTTGCTTAGAAGAAGGCTGTTTAGTAGACAAACATAACTCCAAAATAATTTCAACATGGTTGCTACTATCAACAGTTCTAGGCCCCCTAGAAAATAACACCCTCCCCCCCCCCGTGGAGAATAAGGCTTTCTAAATTTGAGAATTTTATTTGAGTTTTGTTTTTTTTAATTTCCTTAGGGAAAGAAATTTTGGTACTTGTGTATTATATGCCACTCACTAAAGTTTACACTGTGTAAAACACAAGAACAAACCCATTTCTTTGTTAGTTTTTTTCAGCTTAGCACAAGACAAGACAAGTGACAGAATATATGGGAAATATCTAAACACTGGCCACCATTACTAACAGGTGTGGTTATTACATTCTTAATAAGAGGGACAGGATAACTGAGAATAATCAGATCAAGAGTGTTAGAAACTTGGCCTTCCTTGAAACAAGTTGGCTATGATATTGCTTGAGAGAGGGAATTATCAGAGGGCAGACAAAAAAGGAGGATCTCTAATGCAAAAACCAGATCCATCAATCCATTGGTTTTCAGGAAGGTTAAAGTCAACCAGAAGGCTAAGATCATAACTGGCAAAATTGGACATCATAGGTGATTACATAGCAGCCAAATTAGATTTAAAGTCCAAAACACAGGGAGCACTGTGGCTTCTATGAACAACAACTAGAACATTTGAGATTGTTTTAATGTGTATTTTTATCCAAACAGACTCAATTCCATCAATAATCAAAGAATTAAAATGAATGAGACTAACCTTTAGTCCATCTCTTATATATAAGCACACTCCTCTGTGGCAAAGTGGGGAATTCAGGTTAGAAAAGAGCAGGTAACCATTGATATTGATTACATCAGGTGATAAGACTGACAAGGTGTTTTTTTATGAAACTTCTGTAATTGCTGCAACATCCACTTCTTCTGTTGTCATACGAAAGGAAAGCTCAAAAAGCTTATTAGAGAGCCTATCAACATTGGAGCTAAGGAGCTTCATTCCTTGTGAGGTAGGAATCTGAGAGGATGCAGGACAAGAGTAAGCAGGAATTAAAAGACTGGTAAAATTGTTGGATACAGCACTATGAAACAACAAAGAAGAAAGAGCAGGTGAGCAAGTTGGTGCAGAAGAAACAAAATAAATATCAGCATCAAACAGGGAAACAATATTATGACCACTACTAGGCATTTGAGAGAAAAAATTTGGTGCTGCAAGTCCATAATCATTTAAACAGTTTACCGGGGTGGAAGGAGGCACAGATATTAGTGGGACATTGGAGCAGTTGGGAGGATTGCTCCAACTGGCAAGTTTTTCTTAATGATGGAACCTTTACAAATTACCAAATCTCCCTGCCCATTAGCTTTTCTGCATTTCAACTCCTCAACTAGAGCTCAGTGCTTTGTATGGTCTTCCTTAGGATATCACCATAGAAACTGATTGGGCCTTTTGTTTCAAAAGATTTCTGTCTTATTTGTTCTCTAAATTCAGTTGATGGCAGAGAGAAAAGAAAAAGAGGACAGTTACCTGAGGGTTGATGGCTACATGAAAGTCTTTACTTTGACTGGGGGGGGGGGCACCCAAGCACCAACTTTCACTTGTGAATGGTAGTTGTTTAGACCCTTAATTTCCAGCCAGACATGTCTAGACATGGGTTCTAGCCAAACTTGCACATGAATGCTGCTAAATTTCTAAGGAAATTGACACTTACTTATTTTAAGTCATGGAATTTTTCAAGTTGTTTATAATGACAGTAAGTGATTTACTTGTGTCAAAGATTAACAAGGTAGGAATGACATTACTTGACAGAAGCTTATAGTTTAAGATCCAATCACTGAGCCTATGTCTATACTATTGATAGTAGCTTCATTTATATCAACCTTTCTATTGGCTTTAAACCAGCTTATGTGTGAGTCTCTTATATTACTCCATAAAAAGTTTATCCCTTTTGTACTGCTGTGGTGCTAAACTTACACCCACTACAAGCTTTGGTCTCTCAAAGGCTTTGTAATAACTGATGTTTCTTTATATGCTACTGTTACCTTGAGTGTGCAAAGAGCTCAGGGGGCTCTAGAAACAACAGCTCTAGTGAGCTTAGTATATATAAAATACTGATTGATTCTACCAAGACAAGAGGCCTTACATTTACTAGGATAGAGCTCAAGATCTAGCATTTAGTCCTCAAGTGGTATTGAGGTAGGATAATTTTGTAGCACTACACTATATCATTTAGGCTTTGGATCATAATCTAGAAGTTTTTTTTTATCTAGCTTAACTACTTTCTAAAATTGTAAAAAACCTATCATCTAGAATTTAGGTACCATACTTAAAGTGAGTTACTGTTGAAAGAGTGATGATTTACAATAAGATGCAAAAAGCAAGTATTTGTCCTAATTTACAATGTAGGTTCATTTCTGAAATTTAACTCAAAGGTTATATGCCTACCCTAAAACTTTCAGTCAGGAAAAATTAGAATTGTGTTAACTAGAATCCAACCTGCATCTATTTTTTTTTTTATCTGAAGCTCTTACATAAATATCTTTTAACTTTTTAACTTTATCCTTGACTATATCTTAGGCTAGGAAAAGATATTACTTTTTTGGCAAGCTTTTCTTTGATAGGCCCATTTTTTAAGAAAGTAGGCTTAGCAGAGCCTAGTGAATGAAACTTCAAAGAATTTGCCTAGACATCAAATCCAATAAGTTTCATGGGTTCACTTTAGTGGTTGACCACTTCTAAAGGAAACATGCTAATAACAGTAGTACCATTAGATTCTTTACTTTATACTCTTTCCAAATATCATAGACATTTCTCTGACTGTGCACCCTACTCTTGAGAGTCACATATATAGCTCTCATAATTATTTTTTCTCCAATAATTGAATCTCATAATGCCTCATGGATTCTTTGCTAAAAATAGGTTTCTGTACTCTAAGCCTGCTGGTTTGCCTATGACTGATTGCAATATTGGATAAAATATTGTTTGCAGTCATTTAAAAAAGTACATAACAAGGGAAAGAAAAAATGATAGGGAAAGTCCAGTACTTGAACAGCAGCATCATTGAGGGGGGAAGGGCAAGAGGGGGAAGTTGTCTCCCAATAATTTGGGGGGAAAACTATTGTTTATTAAGTAGTTTTAAAACTGTAGCTTGTTTTAAGCATCAAATTTACTCTTTACTTTGAGAAGACACCTTTTTAAAGATTAATACATATTGTTTTTTACAAAGGGAAAATTAGAAAAATAGGGGTCCATTACACTTCATAATATGTTCCACATTAATATTCTTATAAATATACTGCCTTTGAAACCTTATCACCAAGTAAAAATGTGAGCCTAGTTAATGGAAAAATTGAAAAATGTTTTATGCTTCCTGTTTTGCCACATTTGCTCCAGTCAACTTTTTCTCTGACATTTAAGGTGTTTTTACTGTCTATAATATCTTGTTTTAAACTTTCAAAAGTGCAAATGAATACACTCTCTAAATCTGCAAATAAGAAAGGGAGTAATTGAAGAATAAGAAGGTAGATATAAAGTGAGTATAATTTCCTGAATGAAAAAAAAAACATTGAAAAAGAAAATAGGACTTAGTGATTTTTATAATGATATTTGTATTATAACTAGATTGGTCAAATCAGTTGCACTTTGGTATTGGAATTTGGTAAAGGGGGATCTGCTCCAAGTATCTTTTAATTGTTTTAATTTTTATTTCCAGTATTTAATTGAAACTGATTCACCTATTTGTCATTGAAATGCCTAATAAGCACTGCTAATAATAGCTATAAGCTCCAAATTCTTATTTTGTATCCTCCAAATTCTGTTATTTGTAATTCAAACACCTAATTAGCAATGAGAACATCCTATTCCTTACATTTTGGATTTACATACTAATCCATAAATGTAGAACTGCCCATATCTATAATACCATGCTGACTTTTTGCTATTTTTGCTTTTCTAAATATTTCTTTTATTCAGCTTCAAAAAAAAAAAGAATTGACACAAATGTGCTAAGAATTATGCCTGAAATTAGTTGTATTTCACACAACATCAGCACTACTTGTGGGATGTTTATCTCTACATTAACATGTTTTATCAAATGTTGGCTGAGAATAGAATAAATTGAATTTAAACACAATTGTATATTCTTCTTACAATTTACAAATCATGAGTGCACATAAGCAGTTCCTACCCATTCTCTTTTCTATTGTTATTAATTTTATCATGCACCACTAGGAGTCTAAGCTTTACTTATAGGCTATATATATATATATATATATATATATATATATATATATATATATATATATATATATATATATAGGATATATACATAAAAATAGGATTGGTATTTCCAAAAAGAGGTCCTTGTAGGTAAGTCAATAAATTAATAATTTCAAATGTTAGATCTCAAACAATTTCAATAATAACCATATCGATGCATAGCTTAGATTTAGATAAAGCACAAGGAAAACAGATTGAAAGCTAGCTAGATTTACTTCTGTCTCTTCGGCCAGGTTTTCAAGCTTCAAAAACGAATCTTTCATAGCCTACTATCCACTTTATTTATATCTAAATCTTTTCTTCCCAAAATTTCTCTGAGAGTGCATTCCGTGTGTTTTTGATAAAAAAAATTTGAGCGAATCTATTCCCGTCACCAAATTTCAAGAAAATGGGTTCCGCCCATTAGAACATTTCTGAGCCGCATTTGACTTTGCATTAGAAAGTCAACAGACTTCGACATCTCAAGATTTTTCTGTTTAAATTTTGATTTTCGCCCTTTCATGTCCATTTAGAATAGCGAATCGAACACATTGATAATCTCTTAGCATTTATTCACTTCATTAATTGATTCTAGTTCTCATCACCATTCATGAACACAGGGAAACCATAATTTAAAAATGCCAATTCAGCTAACATTTTGAAATTGTCACTTGAATTGCTTTACTATATTGATATGGAAAGTAATGGATCTTATTTTTGTCGTGAAAAGACGACTTATGTTCAAAAATTGCTAGCTGCCAAAACTGAACGCCTACCCTGTCGACAGAGATTCTAATTCAAATATGATACTGTTCCGCGTTTATATAGTGATTTATGATATAGTTAGTTATTAGATTAAAATCGGATGGGTTGGAGCATCAATCGTCTTAGCCAAATAGAAAGTTGATAGCATTGTATTTACAATGCATTGCAACTAGTATATTTAGACTGAGAGTCATCACAATTAGAAGTCGTCACAGTTGCAGCCGCAGTAGCAGGAGTAGTACTGTTGCCCTGAAAGTTTCAAGTTAACACCCTTACCCATTGCTAATACATTACTGATGCTTCTTTTTGATAACTTGGATACATATTGTTTCTTTCGATTCAGCTCAACATTTCCAAAATTTTGCCTCAATATCCTAAGTGTTTCTGGACATGCTCGGGATCAAACATCCCCCCTTTCCCAATTATGAATCCTATATGTAAAATATGGATAGTTTGTATAATTTACGTTCCTTGCTTGTGGGCTATGAGAGTATGGCATCCCCAGAAGAATTTGTTATTAGATGTTGTGACTGTTTTGAATAAAATGTTTTTTTAAGACCTCTTATCAGTGTTTAGGGGAGTACCTAAAAGGGCAAGAGGTGGGACGGTTGGCCTTCGTTCCTTTTTCAACATCCCTCTCAAAATGACTTCAAAGTCTCAATTTAATACCCTAGCCGTTGCTTAGATATAGCTGTTGTGTCCTTTTGACAACCTTCCTGCATATCGTGTGTTTTTATTTTGTTTAATATCCCCCTCAACTTTTTCTAAGATATTTACGTTAAAATTCTTAGCTTTTTCGGAGACTCACGATAAAACATGCCCTCTTTTCCAAATTAAACGAAAAAACATGTTCTTTTAAATGAAAATAAGGAGCGACATTAAAACTTAAAACGAACAGAAATTACTCCGCCTTTGAAAGGGACTTTTCCTCCTCAGCGCCCCGCTCTTTATGCTAAAGTTTGACTCATTTTCTTAACTCTACATTTTAAAACAGTAAAAAACTTTAGCGTAAAGAGCGGGGCGTTGAGGAGGAAAAGCCCCTTTCAAATACGGAGTAATTTCTGTTCGTTTTAAGTTGAATTAATGGATGGTTTGATCTTGGCTCTCCGCACATAAATAATTAAAACGAAATTTGCATATTAATTTTTTTGGGGCTAAATGGCTTTTTCATAGTTTTAATCGGAATATTTTGAGAAAAAGGAGCGAGGGAGGAGGCCTAGTTGCCGTCCAATTTTTGATTACTTAAAAAGGCAACTATAACTTATAATTTTTTACGAACATTTTCATAAGTAAAAAATATACGTAACTTACGAATTAAATTACGTAGCGAACTTCTATATTCGTATGTTTTTATTGCGTATATGAGGGGGCTCACCCCTCTTCGATTCCTCTCTCTTTACATTAAAGCTTAAATTTTGTCCCAATTTCTTAAAAATTACCCCTGAATCACAAAGGCCGTAGAATAAAGGGTTGAAATTACTAAAAATACTTTAGCGTAAAGAGCGAGGTATTACGAGGAGGTAAACCCCTCATATGCGTAATAATTTCTGTTCGTAGATACACCTTTCCAATAAACGGCATGCACATAATATCTTTAGATTTAGTTTAAAATACCCCTCAAGGTTCTCCGAAGTTTCACCTTAATACCCAGAGCCTTTCCAAACACACCTAAAATCAAACATCCTCCTTTTCATAATGATAAATCCTGCATGTGAAAAGGACAACTTACACGATTTACCAAGCTTGCCCTGGGGCATTGCATCCCCGGAGGTATATTTACTAAACCTTTTGAGTTTAAAAAAAAATAATCACCTTTTCAAAATTTTGATGAGTGATGAAAGAAGGGAGCATCTAAAAAGGGCAAGGAGGAGGGCTGGTTGCTCTCCATAGCTTTCCACCATCCCCGGAAATTTTCAACTTCATACCATCAGCCGCTCCTTAGATATTGATGATACGCCCCTTTTTTTTTTACCAGCACACACACAGTGTGTTTCATTGTGTTCAACATCCCTCTCCAAAGCTGAGGGGGTTATGTCATCTCCATAGGCATAGTTATTTGAGCTTTTGAACAAGATGTCCATTTAAAAATTTTGATCAAAATGAGGGGAATGGTACCCTTCCGACTATTTAACAAAATCCCCCTTAACATTTCCTGAAAGTTCCAGCTTTATACCCTCAGCCAAAGTTTCCCCGAAAGGTACCACATTCTCATATAATCCCCGCAGTCTTGCATTTTTACACATTTGCCTCCTCCGAGTTGAATTCAAACGTACATACCAGACCCAATAGACTATTAGTAAAAAGAAAAAAACAAATAAATTGCTTGTTTAACTTGCTTCATGGGCTTCAGTCATAGCCTTCTGAAGCTATATACAGCCCATGGGCAAAAGGGTGAACACCATTGCTATATACTATTAGGGTTAAACAAAACACAAGTGTTAACATCATTTTTATTATCTTTCGTACAACAAACCAAGAAACTATAACCAAGATCACTAATACCTATAACCATTAATTAACCAAACGTAACACTTTTGGAGAAATGTTAAATAAGTAACAAAGAGTATGCAGTACACATAACAACATCAGCGAACTTCAGGCAAATGATATGAGCTATAAATGAGAAATATCAAGATCTTAATAGTATCGAGTCTTTCAATTAAACAATCTGGAGTCAAGTCATAGGCTTTTCTTTCTGAACTTACTGATTGGACCAAACCAAAAGATTAAAAGCTGTGAAAGGATATGAAAAATATCCAGATCTTAATAGTATCGAGTCTTTCAATTAAACAATCTGGAGTCAAGTCATAGGCTTTTCTTTCTGAAAATACTGATTGGACCAAACCAAAAGGTTAAAAGCTGTGAAAGGATACCCTTCATCCCGTCACGACAAAGATCCTAGGAAGAAAATGACTATTTTACGAGAATGCGTTATGGTCCTACTCTTCTAGTGTGTTTTTCATCCACTAAGCGTAAAAATGAAGGAGGGCATCAGTAATTCGAATTTTAACATTTCAAATTTCTAACTCAATTATATTTCCAGAAATTAAAACGAGAAAGTCCAAAAAGAAAATGTTTTACTGATTTTGATTCAAACGATAAAAAGAATCCGTAGGGCAAAATATTCAAGACTTTCTTTTTAATATTTTCTAAGAAGTTACTTCGTTTTCAATACATTTTTTGTAATTTGTTCGTAATATTCTTAGCTTAGGCACCGGTCCGGGATAGAAGGGTTGACAACCCTAGATCTAGATCTTAATAACAGCTCCGTTTTTTTAGGGTTCTCACAACCTTTGACTTAAGATAAGTATAACGCCATCGGTAGTTCTTTATGCATTAATCCTTAATAGTTTTTGTCTATTGTGAGGGATGATCTCTTATATGGCTGGTAATTACCTAACTGCCAAGACTAGGAGAATATCATAAAGCATTGATGGTGCCAAGAATCATGATAAAAAGAGAGAGAGAAAAAAAATGCGTAGCTGATGGAAGAAGGTTGATTCAATTATGTTAAGGTCGTCTTAGAGCCCACGAGACTCAATTCTTGCAGCTATGGTATGGTTTGAAACATGTCACTGTGATTTTTTCAAGATTGAATAGCCAAGTAAACAGATAAAATGCTCGTACTAATCAGTTCGAAAGATTTTTCAGGTAAAAACAGGACGAATAAAGTCCATGAGACTTGGAATGCATATGGGTTTCATGTTAATTAGGTACATACTAGAAAAAAAGTCGAAGATTCTATCACGAAAATTAGAAAAACACTTGGATAGCAGATTTTTCCACCAGGATGTCTTTATCAAATGGCACTTTAGTTTTGAGTTACAATTTTTTCTAACAATCATACCAAAAACTTTTGACTTTCAGAAAAAAGAATTCTACCCGCACGAAAAATAATCTTTTTTGGCACATAATTAATATTGAACACAAAGGAGACAGTGATTTGAATTTAAAAAGAACGAATACAATCTTTCTGCCAATGTGAACATAACTGGTACAGTTTTCATGGATAGGACAATCCTTAACGTTCCGATCGAAGATAGAAAAGACCAAGATATTGTACGAGTAATGTATTCATGGAAGGGCTCTAAATATATTTGTTCAAGGCACAGATTTCTTTACAGTTTGAACACTTTACTTTACAGTGTTCTTTACAGATTTCTCTTATACTGTCTACGATTAATCCCTTAAAAAAAAAAAAAAAAAAAAAAAAAATCATGAATTAAAGACTAAAGAAACAATCACAGTTTGGATCCAGAAAAAATTAAAAAATGTCCTGAATAGTATCTCGTACAAAAAGAAGGAAAAAAATGGACGGTAAAAAAATACTGGAAAAAGGTGAATAGCTACATTGAAACTATTAACATACGACCACATTTTAACTCATTCTATAAGTTGTGAGTGGCAATAAATGATGAAATGGAAGCTGAACACACTTACAAATATCACGATAGTTAGATAGAAAGTTGCAGCAGAAGTTTATTTCTTAGGGACATAAAGAAAAAATAATATAGAAGAGGTGCTAGACACTTGAAAGTCCATTTTTAGGCCCCACCGTCTTCTACTCTCGAAGCAGGCCAACCTTAATAATAAAAAAAAGGTAAAGAATACGGCATTAGACTTTACAGTCTTTACCAGCGATGCTGATCTCCGTTTCTTGGCCCTTCAGCCAGGAAGTGCAATGGGGGGTTGGGGGCCAACCACCCTGTGCTTTCGCACACCCTTCCTGTTTACCTTCAACAGATTTCTCCAGGTACCCATTTACAGCTGGATCGACTCTGGCTGAGCTTACAGATTCACGCCACTGACCCCCGTCCCAAACTAAGTAACTGGACACACTAGGATTCGAACCCTCGCCCTCTCAGACAAAGGATCCTAAATCCAGCGCACCAACCCACTCGGCCAGGACGGCTAGGCCAACCTTAATAGTCTTGCAAAATACCCCAGACCGTCCTTAGGTACATGAATGGTTATTCACAGATGTAAGTTAAACAAAGATGACAAAAGAAAAGTTAGCACAATACTTAGAGCACATATTGATACTTTAAAACTTAACTAAAATGGCAAACCAACATTCTGGTATAGTTTATAATGTCTCTTTTTCATGAGTTTCTTATTCAAGAGATTAAAAGGAACAGAAGATTCAGAGCACCCGAATGAACATTTCTACTTTCTCAAAAAATAGAGGTAGCAGTGGTACTTTTAGTTTTACGTTCTTATACAAAATGAAAGAAACAATCCAAAAAACTTCATGTTTGACTAATGAAATCAGCAGTAAATGGTCTTTAAGATTACATTATTACAAGAAAAGCCATTTCGCAACTAATTTGATTAACTTCATTTAAGTTAACAAATGGAAAATTTATTTTAAGTTTGCCAGAAACATAATCATAAAATTAAAAAAAAAATTAAGAAGCAAAAGAAATCAGAACTCGTATTTCAAACATGTTATGTCATTGTAAAATAGTACACTAAAAAAATAATAATAAAAAAAAATATATTAAAATCAACGCGTCAGTTAATGCACACTTATTTGATCCTAAATATAGGGTTGAAACTAGCCTATTTGACGAAAGACATAATTGTATTTCTAATAATTTTTATGCAGTCACGCATTTCTGCTTCGTTAATGCACAAGGGTGGTGCAAAACGAATGATGTCACCATGGGTAGGCTTCGCCAAAAGTCCATTATCGCGGAGTCGTAGACATACTTCCCAGGCATCGTACTCTGAAGAAATAAAAATATTATATACAACACTGTAAAAACCATTCGCCAAAAATTTATACAGACTGATAAAAATTAGCAACATTCCATAACAACAAAATTAGAAAACTGGTTCTGTCCATGTACTTAGATAGGACTTATAGACAGAATTTTTATCCGAAAAAATAAACAAAGGAATCCTATGATTCCTTTGTTAATTTATTCCTTAATATTAGTTGCATTATCCTGTAACAGCAATTCTTTTTAAAATCACACCGTCTCTCCTCTCAATGTCACTAACTTTACTTTCCAAAATCAATAATTTATTTACGTGCCATCTATACTTAGAAACAAATAAGTTTGAAAACCATATCAAACAACAATCTTAAAATATGAGCAGTAAATAACTTATCAGATTAAATTTTCTGGCATTCTAGAACCAATCGCTCAAAAAAAAAAAAAACATCTGCCAAGTCGTTTTGCATTGTGCCCTTTCGTTATAGGGCAACTCTTCCACGAGGGCAACAAGTTTTCAAAAATTCTGCAAAATACATTTCTTTTGCTCACCAATTCCTCTTACCTTATGTTCAATCCCTTTCAATCTAACTACTAATATCCTCATGTTGCCTAAATCAAAATCTTTGTTTTTACATAATATTAAATTATTATAAATTTTATAAATTATAAATAAATATATATTTCATAATTATAATAAATATTATAAATTTTATAAGTTATATAAATTGAACTAATATTAAATTATTATAAATATTAAATCATTATATTAAATAGCAATAAACTCAACAACAAGACAAGGTTTTTCACTTCCAAGCAACATTTCATTGGTATAGATACATTCTGAATGATAATAAATATGGTTCAATATGATGGAAATCCTTTCAATTTTCCATCAAATATGTGCAAAATAGACTGGAAGTTTCCGAGTAATTGTTCAGCCAGCAATTCCAAAAAGAGAGTCCTTGAATGGAATTGAAGATGTCATATGAAAATGTTTAAAGGAGGTGAGAAATTCACAAAGGGAGTAAAGATCAAGACTTTGAATAGAATTAGAGGGAGGAAGAATATGTAAAACTGTATTGGGAATGATATATTGATAATCTCTTTTAGTGACAGCCCGGTAACAAGTTTTAGAACAATTGTGTTCTTAAAGAGTTTTAGACTACTACTTTTAGGGAATTCACTTTAGATAAAAAAAAATCAATATCTCGTTACCTAAATTTTATTTTAATAGGGAAAAATATCAACATAATTATAAACTATAAGAGCTAAAACATAATTTAAAATTTCTCAAATTATTGTGCGGAACTCGATTAGCACACAAAATTGAACTGAAAACTTAGACTTAAAAAAAAACCACCCACATATATTCTTATTTTTGCTCTAAGTGAAGTTAATCCGCATGACAAATTTTGGGCCGTCTTGGATCCGATACAGTTCCAAGATTCATTTATTAGAATTACTTCATTGTATTTTTTATAAATTCTACCCAATATTGTTTTCTTCAAACGTCCCCTTTATATATCTAAAATATTTGTTTATTAACAGTATGTTCCACGTTGCCTAGCGCTTATAAATTACATTTAATAGAAGGGGCACTGTAACCTATGCGTCTGAATTTATATCAGTCAAGGCTTCTGTAGCGGAATAATGACAGCTGTAACAACTTGACACCCAAATAATATTTCATTTGGCAACATGACACTCTACACTTCATACTTGTGAGACCTGCATACTATGTGTCACAAGTCCACTTAACAGTTTATCAAAGTTCATTCAATAAAAAGTTACCGGTAGAGTTGGCTGGTTCGAGGTTCTACAAGTTTAGGTTTATACTGAAACAGTAAAGTTGTGGTGGTCATAGAGGGAGGAAGTCCCAATGTTATGTACTTTTTAGCAACCATTCAAGACTTCCGCTTCATCATACTGCAGGATGTGGATGAAATATTGATTAAATATTTGAAAATCTAACTTAAAATTTATACTTTTTCCAACAAAGTTAAATCAAAGCTCTGAAAAAAAAACTAAGTTCTTTATCAGGAACTGGAAAAAGCAGCATGAAAAACTCATCCAAGAAGCAAGACAACAAAATATCAACATGGTGTATTAAATACACTTTGCATTAATTACGGAGAAAAGAACCTGACACAGAATACCATATTGATTCTATGCATATACAAGCATTTCCTGCTGTTTTTCAATACTTCTAGCTACAAAAGTATGTTGATTGGGATTACACACAACTAAATTTAAATTCAAATTAGCTCGCGTCATATTTGATGCGATACATTGTATTGATATTAGGCTCTTATTTCTTTAAAGAGCTTTCGAAGTTGCACATTCGGCGCCTTCTGGCAATTAAATTTATTTTTTATTTTACTTAAAGTGATGCTTTCTATATTTCTTTCTTTCAATTTTTTTCCCTTTGAAAAACTTCAGATGTAGACTAAAAACTTTTAGTATCTATTTGTATTGTAGTAACGCTATCTCTATTATAACTTATTCGTCAGTTCGTTCTTTTTTATCTCTTTTCATGTGTCTTGACTACTAAGGTCCCCGCGTTGGCCCTGCAGTGCGTTGCTACAGCAAGGTTCCATCTCTGGATCCCATACTACCAATCCAAGGTCAAATCCACTGCGCTACCACAGGGCATGTAGGATGGATGTCATTGCGTCCTTCAGGCCCAAGCTAAAAGTTTAAATAAGTACACATTTTTTGTAACATTACATAGCTTACACTTTATCTGATTTTCTCATCCCTGAGAGCAGTTGTACTCTTGCTCTCTACACTGAGTGTCCTTGATTAGCTATATGAAAAATAAGAGATGAAAGACGTCCTTGCTCCTTAACACTGTTGTCATTTAGAACAAGAGTATTCTGCTACTGCATTCTTTTTCGAGCACAAATTCGTAAATACACTCGTATTTCTCGTTATTTATACCTTTTCTTATGCTCCAGAGTTTTTAACAACAAGACACGCGACGTAACATTTTTTGAAAGGATGAATTTTGGCTCCTTAGTTTAAAAAATGGTAATTAACAAAATTTAGTTTCTCCGTCTCAGAGTAAAAAAGAAAAAAAACTCCGAGAAAAGGTTCCAGATCATCTTCGTCCCTTGTTTCTCTGTGGACAGTATAAAAACTGTTGAGTCCTTATTGAAAATCCAAATCCCAGAGCTTGTGAATATGGAAGACTGAAGCGTCTCTGATGTCCAAAAAGAAGGGTAATATTTTGTGCTGGACCAGAAAGTTGCATGCAACCCTAATTCTGCGAACAGGGACGAGATTTGGGGAAGAATCGAAGATTTTTCGTGGAACTTTCAAAAATATAAGAAAATCCTTTAAAAATTGTCATTTTTAATAAGATGATTTCAGTACAAAAGCATTTGTCAAGCCCCCTCCAATCCCCAACTCCTTTTGTAAAACGCAATCAATGAAGATTTTTTGGTTCATTTGCTCGTAATAATTAGAAATTCATCTTACGCGGAGCAATAACGATGGCATTTAATAGTCCTTTGCCACGAACAAGCTTCACAATGTCCTTGGGCAATTCACTCAGTTCTCCTCTAAGTATATCTCCCATTTTGCTTGAATTTTCAGCAAGTTTCTCATCCTGCAAAAGAAATCAAATTCAGTCAAAAGAGAATAATTTCGTTTAAGCTTATGCATACTGATTGTCTGTTATCTATGAAGTTCTTAAGGATTTCCTCCGATTTCCAAGAATGAAATTCGTGTTCTCTAAAATATCCTCGAAAATTAATGTTCACAAATACTCAAAAGTTGAAGTACCAAGGACACCCAAATGAAAACATTTTTGTCCGTTAAATTTTTGGGAGATTTCATGGAACCCATTCTTCTTTCAGGGAAATCCACGGAAAAACGGAAAGCGGAAAAAAACTCAGGGATAGTAGAATGCTAGTATGCTAATGATGAGGTTCATTTTCAGAGCAAGCTCACATTACCCTTGTTCTAAAATAACACGAGCCTATAACAAGCTAAATCTTTATAAAAAATAGCCAATAATACGGATTTTCATCGAAATTAGTGACTTTGCGAGCTCATTTTTCGATTGCTAAGTTTTGTAAAATCGTTTTAATATTAAAGCCTCAATGCACTGGCCAGTAGCATAGTTAGGTTAAAGTTTAGGATACAGTCCAAAATGTCAACATTTGCAATTGCAATCAATAAAAAACAAGAAAACTGAATAATTCATTTCAAAGCGGTATGGCGATTCTAAACAGCCGTTCGTTCGTAAATAGTTCGTTTCTTCTCCTTCCTTCTTCTTGCCTTTGTCTCCTTTTTACTTATTTCTTTTCATGTTATTATTTGGACAAACTGTAAACACGAAGCAGAACACCGGATTGTCACGGATGCTCACATAGGCACAATTTTACAAATCTGTTTTTCAAGAAGCCTCAACTACTTATATTCTTAGATATATCCAATGGTACAATCCTAAATATATTGTTTATGTCTGACAATAATGTTCTTTCTGAAAGCAATGCAATTTTCTACCTAGCCATGTCCATGAAGCAATAAGAAGAACGTCACAGGTAAATACATACAGTATCCAATTAAAATAGAACGAAGTATTTTCTAAGAAAGTACTAGCATGCGTTAGACATTTTTATTTTATGTCTCTTATTTATTCCTCTTTACTCTCACTTTCATTCTTTCTCTCCGCTCTCATTCTCACTCATGTCTTCCTCTAACTTAGGAGAGGTGGCTCATTTCTTATTTGCGGATTTGAAATCTTTCCCTTTTTCTGCAGAATTTTAAGTCTTTGTAAAATAAGTGTATATTTTGTCTTTTCGTTACAGATTTTTTCTTCTCAAAATTTTGCTTCCTATTTATTTTCTCTTCTTTGTCGCACAAAAGCTACTCCTGCTTGTACTAGAGACGATTTGGCAGAAGCCCTTATCAAACATCTTCTAACTTGGCCGATTATTTGATAATCAAATAATCATTTTAGTTGTAGATAGCTCGACAAAAAGATTTTGCGGCAAATTGAAACTGCTTACATGCACGCTGTTACATGAATCGTCCACAAGCCAAGTCTATAAACTCAATTTTCACACACTTAAATTTAAGCACCAAAAATATTGACTAACTCTTGACCTTGCATTTAAAAAGAAATGCTTTAATAACAAAGGTTAACACTATCCTCCTCTCCCAAGAAAAATCTCAGCCACAAAACAATTTTTGAAATTTATTTATTTTTACACTCAAACTAATAAGCAAATTAAAAACCAAACATTTTTAACACGATGAGGGTACAATAAAATCAAAGCCGCAAATGTAAATTTCTTTTCACTTTTCGCCACGTCTTGTTTGATGGGATTAGCTGATTTGGTAAGTAAACAGCACATAGAGACAGATGTTGAACAACTTACCCTTAGAACTTCTAAAGCAGCTATTGCGACACGACTAGCTAGAGGATTCCCTCCATATGTTGATCCGTGCTCACCTGGCTTAATTGTTAGCATTATAGGATCATCAGCTAGTACGGCAGACACCTACAAAACAAAATTCGTAAGTTAGTCATTTTTTTTAAATTTCTTTCAATTGTAGAAGAAAAATATTGGTGCTCTAACTCTATCAATCTTTATTTTTCATTAATTAATAAGCGCAGGCTAGGAGCGGTAGAAAATAAAGCAAAAAGGCACAAACAGCATAAACAATAGTAACATTCCATCTGGATCTTCAGTTTTTTGGTCTGATTTCTCAGTTCTCTGGCTCCAGGAACTTTAACACTTTTCTTCTCTGGTCTCAGGTGCCTTGCCACCAGAGAACTGAAATCAAAGCAAAAAAGCTACTTATGCTCGCAAGATATAAGGAAATGCACATATTTCTTTTCAATTCAAAGCTGCAAGAGAAAACACTGACGTATTCCAAAAACTACTCATAATGAAGGATATTTGAGGGGCAAACCTTGAAGAGTAACCCTTTTAATGTAAAGAAGGAACTGAAGTATGAAAAACCGAGTTTTAACAACAATATATACACAAAAAGACTGCTTTCTATGCTGATTCCAAATACACAAAATTAGTTTATTTGTAATTTACATATCTAAAGGTACAGCCTAAAAACATTCGCATAATTTCTAAAAATAGCTAAAACACCCTTAAAAAACTGCACAATCTTGTTAAAAATTAAATTCTTAAATTCGTAAGTGTCTGGGAATATGACGGTATAGGATTTAAACTAGTATCTATACCTATAAAAATGCAAATTTTCTGTTTTTTTTTTCCAGAGAAGTGTGGACGCAGGTAATTTTTACTGATTTTTCTCATCTTATCAAACCAGTAGTCATTGAATATCGCGATAAGGACCACTCGAACGGAATTTATTTTCTATTGCACTTCTTTCTTTATAAATGAAAGTTATATCAGAGCAGTGTCAATTTCTACCATTTTGCTTTAAAAAAAATACTTATGGTCTGAATAGGGTCAAAACAAAATCAACGGTTATTATAGAAGGTTGATGCAGTAATACTGACAATTAAACCAAATAGTTAAGAGACGGATAATAGGAGAGGGGTCAGTAAACCTTTTTTTGTGAGAAGGTAGGCGAGTGAAGGAAAGAGGGGGGGGGGGGTGAGTGACATCCTAAAGATGCAAAAGTTGCATTTTCAGGCTCAAATTTTCAACCTTTTCAGAAAAGATCAATGAGATAAACATGGAAGTGGATTTGACCCGTCAGCTCCATTTATTAGGAGGAATATATATGGACTAATAGTATAATACGGATACTGAGGGGTGACAACTCCCTTCATATTGACTCTTTCTTACAACTCACAACAGTTTGATTCTTTCCCACAACTCTACTTTTTAAAACAATAAAAAACTTTAGCGTAAAGAGCGAGGTGTTACAACAACAGTTTGATTCTTTCCCACAACTCTACTTTTTAAAACAATAAAAAACTTTAGCGTAAAGAGCGAGGTGTTGAGGAGGGGAAAACCCCTTTCATATACGGAATAATTTCTGTTCGTTTTAAGTTTTAATGTCGCTCCTTACTTGCAGTTAAAAAACGTGTTTTTTTATTTAATTTCTGAACATTTTTTTAAATAATGGATATTTTGATTTTGGCTCACCGCACATGCATAATTAAAACGATATTTGTATATTGATTTTTTGGGGGACTAAATGGCTTTCTCATAGTTTTGATCGAAAGACTTTGATAAAAAAAGGGTGGGGGAGGAGGCCTAGTTGCATTCCAATTTCCGGTTACTGAAAAGGCAGCTAGAACTTTTTATTTTTTTTGCGAACGTTTTTTAGTAATACGTAACTTACGAATTAACTTGCGTAACGAAGTGCTATATTTGTTTATTTTTATTACGTATATGAGGGGGTTCTCCCCCTCGTCAATACCTCGCTCTTTATACTAAAGCTTCAATTTGGTCCCAATACTTTAAGAATGACCCCTGAATCACAAAGGCCGTAGAATAAATAGTTAAAATTAGTAAAAATACTTTAGCGTAAAGAGTGAGGTATTGTGGAGGAGACGAACCCTCTTATATACGTAATAATTTCCGTTCGTTTTAGGTTCAAATGCTGCTCCTTACTTCCACCTGAAAAAAACTTACGGCTATCTGAAAATATTGATCCAGTAACTTTGGGAAAAAAATGAGCGTGGGAGGGGGCCTAGGTACCTTCCAATTTTTTTGGTCACTTAAAAAGGGCACTATAACTTTTAATTTCCGTTAGAACGAGCCCTCTCGCGACATTCTAGGACTACTGGGTCGATACGATCACCCCTGTTGAAAAAAAAACAGGCATCCGTGATCTGTCTTCTGGAAAAAAGAGCTTAAAACTTCTACAGTAGGGTTCTCTGATACACTGAATCCGATGGTTGGATTTTCGTTAACATTCTTTAACTTTTAGGGGTGTTTTCCCCTATTTTCAAAATAAGGCAAATTTTCTCAGGCTCGTAACTTTTGATGGGTAAAACTAAACTTGATGAGGCTATATATTGGTATCAAAATTCTATTTTTTAGAGTTTCAGTTACTATTGAGCCGGGTCGCTCCTTACTACAGTTCGTTACCACGAACTGTTTGATCAGAGGGGTTTACCGTCACATTTTATTGGGGATGCTCATAGGATTGCTTATTAAATTTCTCAATCAAGTTTCAACAGCCGTTGGGTCATCAACGAATTTCCATCTGTCAGGTAATTCCTTAGCGAAGATGTTAATCATAACTACAAAGAGGAGGAGACCTAGAAGAGTACCTTTGGGTATGCCATCATGGAAGGGAAAGCATTAGAATAAGATTCTGGTATTTGACAACCTGTGATCTATTTGATAAAAAGGAGACAACCAATTTCGCTAGTAAGGAATCAATGACGAATTCGCTGACCCGTTTCTCAACTAAAATATTGTTGTTAAAAAGTTCAAACGGTTTTTGAAGGTCAACAGAAATAAAATTTAGCCAGGAACGAGGCTTTTCGAGTATTTTCCCGATATGGTCGATAAGAGAAACGAGGTAGTGGATATTAGAAGTGGATTTTAGGTTCTCGAATTGCCTCTGGTCAGTGAGAGGTGGGATTTTTTCCTTTACCCAATCTGCTTAGAATCTTTCGTAAAGTTTCAAGAAAACTGGAGTAAGAGTAAAAGGACGAACGCCTTCAAAATCAGGCTTTCCGTTTTCTTTTTCAAAGGAGTTATCAAATTCTGTATCCAAAATCATTGAATTCGCCCAGATTCGGTAATCTCGTTAAAAGGACAGAAAAAGGCTTTGAAAGGAAGTTACTCAAAGCACTAATAAGAGAAAACGGGATATCCAAAGGACAAAGAGTTGTTTTTCTTAGTTTTCCAATTCTTCTTTCAATCTCAGACGGGGAAACAGGGGGGAAAGAAGAGAAAAGGGCATCTGTTGGTAATTGATCAGAAAACGCTGGAAGGCCCTGGACAATGGAAGCCAGGAATCTGTTTAGATTATTGGCAGTAACATCAGGGGACTCGGATGGATCATGCATCCTGCCACATGGCTTTTTAATCTCTGAATACGAATTTTTGATTTATTAGTGAACAATTCTTCAATCCTATTTATGTGGTACTGTCGAGTTAATTTACGAATTCCACTTTTAATTGATTTTCTTAGCTTATTAGCTTCGTCCGGTTTACCATTTCTGAAAAGCTTCGATTTGGTTCTAACTAGTGTTTTTATAGTTTGATTAATAATGGATTTACCACTGGAGGACCTTTTAAATCTTTATTTCTCTGAAACAATATCTATCAATTAGCTTTTGCGGAAGGTAGTCAATTTCTACTCAAGACTTTTTCAATTCATAAATATCATACGATTTTGTGACAAGTCTAAAACTTTAATTTGCGCCGAAGGTGCAATATATTTAAATAACTGAATTATTAGTTTCAGATCTAATCAAACAGTTCGTGGCAAAGAACTGTAGTAAGGAGCGACCCGGCTCAATAGTAACCGAAACTCTAAAAAATGGAATTTTGATACCAATAGTTACATCAAAAGAATCGCATTTTAATGCTGATTTTAAATATATAAATTTCATCAAGATCAGTTATACCCATCAAAAGTTACGAGCCTGAGAAAATTTGCATCATTTTAGAAAATAGGGGGAAACACCCCCTAAAAGTCATACAATCTTAACGAAAACCACACCATCAGATTTTATGTCTTTAGGGTGATTTACTCCCCCGCAGTCCCTGTGGGAGGGGCTGCAAGTTACAAACTTTGATCTGTGTTTACATATAGTAATGGTTACTGGGAAGTGTACAGACGTTTTCAGGGGGATTTTTTTTGTTTAGGGGGGAGATTTGAGGGGGGGGGGGTTACGTGGGAGGATATTTCCATGGAGAAACTTGTCATGGGGGAAGAGAATTTCAATGAAGGGGGCGCAGGATTTTCTAGCATTATTTGAAAAAACAATGAACAAAATAAATATGAAAAGTTTTTTCAACTGAAAGTAAGGAGCAGCATTAAAACTTAAAACAAAAATTATTACGCATATGAGGGGCTTACCTCCTCGTTATACCTCACTCTTTACGCTAAAGTATTTTTAGTAATTTCAACTATTTATTCTACGGCCTTTGTTATTCAGAGTTCATTCTTAAGGAATTGGGACAAAATTTAACCTTTAGGGCAAAGAGCGAGGTATCGACGAGGGTTGAACCCCCTCATACACGCAATAAAACATATTCTGTTCTTTTTAAGTTTTAATGTTGCTCCTTACTTTCATTTAAAAAAAAACTTTTTTTATTTAATCGACTCACAGAACCCGAATTGCTCTGACTTTTTCTTTTTGAAAATGATCAAATAATTTTCAAAGATAAATCACAAACAGGAAAAAGCCTACGTTTTTTTTTTTAATCTGAATAGTTAGAGGCGAACCTCAGAGAATCAAGCATCTAGGTAAGTCAAGTATGGCACCATACCCTAGAAAGGTTTACCGATGATAATACTGCTACTAAAGCTAGCCTGCTACTATTGATTAATATATCAGTTGCTATGAGCTAGTGTTCGTTCTTTATTATAATTCTTTTCTATGGAAAGATAGCACAACATTATAGAGATGATCACTTTAGGGTTAGGCCAAAAAAGTATTGTTTCAGGAGACAGTTATAACTTTGAACTGAGAGATGAAATAAAATTACTTTCTTTAAAATTTTCAGGAATTATTCTAGTTTCAACTGACAAATCAGATTTTTTGTTAAGACCCTAAAAATTACAGCATTTTATAGAGCTATATCTACACGCTTTTTATAATGTTAAAATACTATTTTGATCTTAGTATGCAAGATGATGTTTATAACATTTGCTACTCCAGTGTAATACAAAAATGCACTTTATAGCAAAAATAGAGTGTATTTTAGAAATTATTTTTGTTAACTAAATTTTTTTTATAAATAAATCCATTTCCTTCAAAATGAGACATTAAAACAACTCTCTATAATGTTCCAGTACCCCACTAGCTGCGGAGGAAAAAGAAAGAAAAAAAGATGCCTTCGATGCAGAATATCGTGGTTGCAGCCACTTTTCTTCTTTTTCAAGCCAATAGATTTTTCTTGTTGTTCAAGCCAAGGGACTGTAAGTTTCCTATATAGGGGTATCGTAGATAACTTCGAAGACCACACTGCCTTTCCATGACGAAAGTATAACAGTTAAAAATAGGGATGAAACCTTTTAATCGACACTGAACAGATATAAAGTTTCTAACTGGATATTTCGAACACATATACAGTGTTCGAAATATCCAGTTAAAAATTTTATATCTGTTCACTGTCGATTAAAAGGTTTCATCCCTATTTCCAACTGTTATATTTTCGATAGGGGTATCAGCCAAGGCGGTTCTAATATTGAACTTCTTGTTTCGATCTGACTCTATTTTTAGTAGTAATGGGTTATTGTATTCCTTAGTATGGGACGTGATCGTCTCTTACTAGGTTGCTACCTATTCTGACCAAAACTTGCTCTTAAAAATAAGTAAATCATCCTATTTCTGCATGCGTCTGAAATAATTCCGAACTATTTTTATCAGCAAAAAATGCAGGGCAAATTTCGGAAATATCATTCGGTAGATGGACAAAAGCAGAATATCACCAAACGAATAATAACAAAATTGTTGCTTTAAGTTGAAATATAAATAAAGTAGGATCGCAAAAAATTAACAAAATATAAAAATCTTTAGCAGGGAACATAAACCTTAAATGCAAAACAAGAAGAGAAAACATAATAAAATCATAACTAACAAATAAAAATATTTAGAAGCAATAAATAACACTAAATATAAGAAAGATCAGATACAAAATCCCACCAAGACTACATTGGCAAGTGTTGATTCAAATTTCCGGGTTTCCAAATTTGTGCGTCATTTTCCCAGAGTATACCCTAAAAAAGGTTGACAACACTCGTCTAGCGCATATCATTGGTAATAATTACCGTTAGGAACGGAAAAGGAGGAAGAAGAGAAATAAATACAATATCAATTTTGGCAATACCGGTAATACACCACCAGAAAGGGCTTTTCCAAGGACAACGATATCAGGTCGGACATTTTCATAATCAACTGCAAGCCATTTTCCAGTTCGGCAAAGGCCAGTTTGAACTTCATCTGCAATCCAAAGCACATTATATTTTGTGCAAAGGTCTCTGATACCCTTCAGATAACCTTCATCGGGGACAACAACGCCAGCTTCTCCCTGAATTGGTTCCACCATAAATGCACAGACATTCGAGTCTCTGAATGATGCCTAGAGATACAAGGAAATTCTATTAGGAATGTTTCCTTAAATACAAAACAAGAACTAAAACTTCAGGACTCAAAGAACTGAAATACTATAAAAACAAAACTATGCAGCATTAAAGCAATAAAAATACAGGGTTTCTAGCCTAATGTTAAAAAATTCCGCAGACACAGACTTTTCCAAATAAGTAACTAGTTTTGTGACGAAAAAATCATTCTTTATCAGCGGTATGGCAAAAAATTCTGGGGATCAGGTGCCAGTTGCCGCTGATGACTGGCGGGTGATGTACGACTTTCCCCTCCCTTTTGAGGGCCGAGCGTTGCCTGCCCCAGCCAGTCTACAGCTGGTGGGTGGAATCCTAGGGATGGGGAAAAACAAAGGTAGACATGTTCACATTAGAAAGGCTATTATACAAAGTGGAAAAATACATACGCAAGCCCTATCTAAGAGTACTACGCCGAAGAGGCACCAATAGTCCGGGGGCTATTTGGGTGTAGAAGCAATGGGCCCCTATTGCCTGAACCTCTAAACAGTTTTGCGAGTCCGTCAATAATAATAAGAATAACAGCAAAGGATAGCAAACTTTATAGGAGACACACATCCCAGTCAGGGTGCATTGGAAGGCTGCTTCACAATTCCAAATGGCATCTCTAATACACAATTACATATTTAGAATATAAGTATAACGAAAATGAAGTAGCTTTTTTGTGAAAACTATTTTTTGGAAGCTGCTCGACTTTTTACATTCTTACAGATTCTAACTATGCAAAATTTTGCAGGGATGTCAATTAATATTTGAAAGTTATTCTAACAACCCCCTCCCCCCGTTACTCCTTGAAAGTATAATATACGAACCCTAAAGGGTAAAGAATTTTATGGGGTTTCTTACTTTTGTAAACTTTTTTTAAACAATGCTTTTATTTTATGATACTCATGAGAATTTCGGTTTCTTAGGCTTGCCTTTGTAAAATATTAGTACTAAAATACTTCAGTGTGAAATGCTACATCTTGGGCATGTTCTCCAAAAAACACTTAGACAAAATAAACTTTCTTTTATCTGCAGATTTATAACAAAAAATTTTTTATGAGGATTCCTAAAAGTCGGATTTTTTTCAATGACAGATTAATAATGACAGGATTTTTACTTTTCACCAACGGTTTTTTTTTTTTTTTTTTTAGTCGTTGACTTACAATGCTTCAAAGCAGGTACCCTGATGCAAATTAGTAACCATTCTTAGCATACAGAGGTGTCTCCAAAAGGAGCTTGACACACTGAAAAAATTATTAAGACTCCTTTCTAATTGCAATGATAAAAAAACATTTATTTCAGAATATAATTACTTGGTTTAAGCCTACATTAAGTAGCTTACAGACATAAAAAAAGCCACTGTGCCACAAAAGAAATTTTATTTTAGTGAAGTTTTACAACTTTAAGTAACAACTTTAACTTTAGTACATGAGGTAAAACTCTTTTGTGGTTTAATAATTACCTGGTTTAAGCCTACGTTAAGTAGCTTACAGACACACACACACACAAAAAAAGCCACTGTGCCACGAAAGAAATTTTATTTTAGTGAAGTTTTACAACTTTAAGTAACAACTTTAACTTTAGTACATGAGGTAAAACTCGCAAATACCGTAGTCAGTTCGCAAAAATCTGTCTATTTCATCTCGCAACTATAAGAATCTGCTAAAACAAGAATATTCAGGAAATCGACCAGGAAATGAAATGGCAATGAAATGAGCACTAGTACAATGTTACTTCGACAACAGAAATTCCACCGGATGACATAGAAGTGATCAAAGTGTGCAACCCTAAGTATAATATAAACTTCCTGAAATTTGACATATTTACAAGTAGTGACGCTATATTGGCTTTAAGCAGACAGATAGGGATTATTATTACATACAGATATACAGATAGACTTTGTACTACAGATAGGTGTAAATTATTGATCAAATCGTAGATATTTTTCGAAAAGCTTAATGACTTATTATATTTTTAGCGTTTTGCGCATGGGTTACGAGCCCTACATAATAGGCCATCGAGAGCCCTGTTTTGATGCTACTGTTGGGGATTCCCTGGCCCCTTACCGTTTAATAATTTACATGCTTTATTTGGCGGTTGATTCTTTGATTCACGGCTTCCTCGATCCCATTTCGTAGTAGGAAGAGATCCCCTAAGGTACAAAAGGTACTGAAAGAGCGGAAGGTTACCATCCGATAAATCCTGTCGCTTATAAAAGTGCACTAGAATTTATAGTTTGTTATCGAATGGGCCATCCACCAACTTTCTAGGATCTTCCAGGAAACACCAGTAGCTGTTTTTTTTTTTTTTATTTAAGCTTCAATATTTTCACTATTGGATCTGGAGAATTAGCATTGAAAACACTTGCTATGTGGAAAATCATTTCAGTGGGATTAATCTAGAGAAAAATTCCTGCAAATGCAATCTAAAACCATTTAAATAACGGTCAAGTAGGTAAATCCAATTCATTCCATGATAGCAAAAAATAAAAACTTCCAGACTAGTGGCATATTATAAACATGTAGATGATGCTAAAGTATAGCTTTTTTTTAAAATACAGTCCTAAAAAAAAAATCACCAACTCAAAGGACGAGAGCCCTCAGATTAATAATATATTCTTTTTTTACAAAATAAAATCATAAGTGTTTCAAGGGAAAATAAATTGTCGTATGTTTGCCGGTCGCATCTGAAATGCCAACAGAGTTGGCCGACAATGAGCCAACTTGGGTTGACGATTTGCTGCTCTTTTTTGACGAAGAGCCGGGAGGGTATTAATACCAACCTTCTCATAAGTATTTATTTAAGATTCTTAATGAAATTTCCAGAGGATGGGGAACCGCGTTTAAAGCTAAATATTAGGGCTTAAAATGAATAAAAAAGCTTTTTATAGAAAATTGAACAACAAAGATTAAGGTTGGAGGAGAGGGACAACTATCCCTCATTTACGGAAGAATTTCTGGTCGTTGAGCTTTTAAGCAGTAGCATGGGCTCTCTATGTCCAAAAGGACAATCTTAAACATAAGCGACTACCCCTCAAAAATTTACAAACTAATTATATATTGTACATCAGCCTAATATATATTCTTTTTCAGGACGAAATCGTAAGTGTTTCGAAGGGGAAATAAGTTGCTATTATCTTTTAGGTTCCCCCAGCAACATTATCGCAAGATCAAGTACAACATTTCGCCATCTTCGGAATTCCGTGACAGTCAGTACGGGGCCCGAGGAAAGCGAATGTGGGGACTTTTGTGTGGGGGTGAACCCTGTGAATGTAGATCCCCGAACTTTGATTTAGATACTTTCACAGGCGATATCGGCCTCGATGAAAAATTCTTGGACCGTTTGCTAGATCAAGTGCCACCAAGCGAGGTCGAGAGGCTACTATAGGAACACACAGTGCCTAGTCCTCACAGTGAGTGGGAGAAGGGGGGAAGCAGGACGAAGTGGAAGCGGTTCACCCCCTGTGTGCCTAAATTTTACTTAGCTCATTCCGACTCGCGTAATGTTTATTTTTTAGGGCTGAGTTTGGAGACCCCTTTAACACTCTTACAGCTAGCAGTATCCACTCGGATCTGAATGACATAGTACCTTCCTATGTAGGCAAGATTCGAGCCCTTCTTGAAAAACAGACTCGGGAGGGAGGTGGACGGGATAGCATTAAAGCATCCATCACAATTTTTTTTTTTTATTTAAATGCAAAGTTTAGAGAGGTGTACTCGCATTGCATACAAACGGAAATACAGACTTCCTCCGGACTTGCACAATATTGAGTGTTTTTTTTTTCCAGACTGGGTGGTCAGTATTTTTAATAAGGTAAACTTTTCAAACAGTTCGTGGTAACGAACTGTAGTAAGGAGCGACCCGGCTCAATAGTAACCAAAACTTTTAAAAATGGAATTTTGATACCAATAGCTACATCAAAAGAATCGCATTTTAATGCTGGTTTTAAATATATAAGTTTCATCAAGTTTAGTCTTACCCATCAAAAGTTACGAGCCTGAGAAAATTTGCGTTATTTTAGAAAATAGGGGGAAACACCCCCTAAAAGTCATAGAATCTTAATTAATTCAGCGTATCAGAGAACCCTACTGTAGAAGTTTCGAGCTCCTATCTACAAAAATGTGAAATTTTGCATTTTTTGCCAGAAGGCAGATCACGGATGCGTGTTTATTTGTTTTTTTTTTTTTTTTTCCAGGGGTGATCGTATCGACCCAGTTGTCCTAGAATGTTGCAAGAGGGCTCATTCTAACGGAAATGAAAAGTTCTAGTGCCCTTTTTAAGTGACCAAAAAATTGAAGGGCACCTAGGCCCCCTCCCACGCTAATTATTTTCCCAAAGTCACCGGATCAAAATTCTGAGATAGCCATTTTATTCAGCGTAGTCGAAAAACCTTATAACTATGTCTTTGGGGACGACTTACTCCCCCACAGTCCCCGTGGGAGGGGCAACAAGTTACAAACTTTGACCTGTGCTTACATATAGTAATGGTTATTGGGAAGTATACAGGCGTTTTCAGGAGGATTTTTTTGGTTGGGGGAGGGGTTGAGAAGAGGGGGATATGCTGGGGGAACTTTCCATCGAGAATTTGTCATGGGAGAAGAAAATTTCTATGAAGGGAGAGGAGGATTTACTAGCATTATTGAAAAAAAAAACAATTAAAAAGTAAATGTGAAAAAGCCTTTTCAGCTGGAAGTAAGGAACAGCAATAAAACTTAAAACAAACAGAAATTATTACCCATATGAGGGGCTCACCTCCTTCTAATACCTCACTCTTTACGCTAAAGTATTTTTAGTAATTTCAACTATTTATTCTACGGCTTTTGTGATTCAGGGGTCATTCTTAATGAATTGGGATAAAATTTAAGCTATAGTGTAAAGAGTGAGGTACTGACGATGGGGCGAATCCCCTCATATATGTAATGAAAACATGAGAATACAAAAGTTCTTTACGTAAGCTAATTTATAAGTTACGTAAATCTTTCACCAATAAAAAGATTCGTAAAAAATTAAAAGTTGCCTTTTTAATTAACCAAAAAATCGGAGGGCAACTAGGCTTCGTCCTCCGCTCTTTTTTTCTCAAAATCATTCGATCAAAATTATGAAAAAGCCATTTAGCCAAAAAAAAATATATATGCAAATTTCGCTTTGATTATTCGGCTCTGCGGAGAGCCAAAATCAAAACATGCATTGATTCAAAAACGTTCAGAAATTAAATAAAAAAAACAAGTTTTTTTAACTGAAGGTAAGGAGCGACATTAAAACTTAAAACGCACAGAAATTACTTCGTATATGAAAGAGGCTCCTTCCTCATCAACGCCCCGCTCTTTACGCTAAAGTTTTTTACTGTTTTAAAAAGAAGAATTGAGAGAAAGAGTCAAACTTTAGCGTAAAGAACGGGGTGCTGATGAGGAAGCAGCCTCTTTCATATACGAAGTAATTTCTGTGCGTTTTAAGTTTTAATGTCGCTCCTTACTTTCAGTTAAAAAAACTTGTTTTTTTTATTTATATTATGAAATGCGAAGTGGGTCAGTGGTTTTATTTATCGAGAATTCAAATTGAAATATAACAAATTTAAAAAGAAATTTGTTTTAACAGGTGAGAGGAAAGAGCTGATAGAATATAATGCAGATTTAAAGGGTTGTAGAGGCGTACAACGATCTTCTTTCAATACGGACCAAGAGTGATTCAAGTATACAGTCCTTGTTGCAGGCCATAAGTTCATGCAAAGGACGCTAGTGAGGTACATTTGGATTATTTGGCAGTTAATGGAGGTGGAAAGCGAAGTTTACTAAGGTATATTTTAACTGTTTAAAGAGGCAATATCCTGTAATACTTAAGGGGGACAGAAATTTTGAGAGGGTTAATGAACATTTGAAGATTGGTGTTACAGATTTACAAAATGACACAGAATCTGAAGAGGGGCAACATAAAGATAAAAAGGGGGTAATATATTCAGTAAGGGCTCTATCCATTGAATCGGTGAAGCGCTGGGTATGGCTTCTTTAAGAACCTTCCACAGAGCCCGATTCAATTGGACATTTCATTCCAATTAGAAATATTAGTTGGGTTCTAAGTGAGGGTAAAAAGGGGCGTAATGAGGCGTGCTATTATTGTCCATTGTGTCTTTCTAGATTCCGTCCAAAATTAAAACTAAAACATCACTTGAGGCACTGTAAGTATCATGAGTAATAGTCTGTGGAGATGGTTTTGGGCGACAAAGCCATCTCACATATTAAGAATTTCAAAATTTGCTCTTGCAGAGCATTTTCAAAATTGCAGGTGGCGTTAGATATCGAGACCAAACTCATGGACCCTAAAATACAAAGAATATAGTAGCACGAATGATTCGTGTCATGCAATCAATAGAAAAATCTCTGCTCATAACAATGATGCATTCCACTTTAACTATTCAATGGAACATTGTAGAATTTACATAAGCTCTCTCAGCGAGAATGGAATGGTTCATCTCAACAATAATCTCAACAATAATCTGAAATTGTTCTTTGTTTTAAACAGAATAAATTAATGGTAAAAGTGCTGGAACCATCGGTGGGATGGAACGTGTTATTTTAGCAGACTATCCACACGGCTTCTCATCGGACAATTGTATATTTCTATATGCGTCCTTGGTTGGTACATTGAGAGTTGGAAATACCAATGTCCTCCTCCTACGTGTTATTGAACGAAGAACCACTCATGAACATACTCACCACTACAATACAAAGCATCTCCAATATATTCCTGTAAACACTTCGTATTTGGAACTCGTCAGTTAGCATTAGGAATTGAATTAGATTGTGCTTTAGCAATAACAACAGATTTGGCTGTTATTACATGTCATTTTCGACTCATTCAGCGGGATGGCTAATAGAAAAAGTACTTTAGTTTGTCCTGGTATTGATATGCTATGTTACTACTCTTAGAACACGACAATTGGGTCTGGAATGGACTATTACAAGGGTCGTTCGTCAATGTTGGGTTACGGTCTTGACAATTGGTTTGCTAAGTTGTTTCGCTCTGCACTACCCTTGACAAAAATATATTGCCCTGGTTGCCACGGATTTTGCGTCCTCTACACTACACGATTGGGGCTCTGGGATAAAGAAAGGGTTTCACAAAATCTCAGGTTCAGAGCGCGATCCCTCGGCTAGCGATTGAAATCCCAACAAAGTGCGAAAGGTTTAAAAGGGCGAGAAACACCTGATCACTCATCAGTCCCAAACAGATCAGAAACGAAAGACATCATTCTTATAAAAGAAGAAAAAGAAACCAAGAGTAAAAACTGTTAGATCGAAAAAAGATTTCTTTTGCTAGAGACGGCATATTTACCACACAAACAGTCCCATTCCTCAGTCACCTCATCATTGAATCTTTTCAATGTAGAAAATGTTGATGTAAGTGTAAAACATGGCTACCATGAACAATTTTATCCGCAACAACCGTTGTCTGAAAACGTACATTTTAAAAATTTTTCTAGTGAAGACTGTTTCATTTTTTGACTTCAACATTTATAGATTTAGATGTCATTGTCAAAAAAGTCTAAGAATGAAAAACCAAGTGCTGCCGAAGGGTTATTCTATGAAAATTGGGTACTACACAATTTGTTTAAACAAATAAGTGACTACATAAATGGAACGTTGATGAGTACGAGCAACAATCTTTCTAACAACACAAGTTACATATAATTCATGTTGATGACTCTAGAGTCCAGTAAGAAATTGAGGGGTTTAGCTACTGGATGTGAATGTAAAACAGACGCTAACACTATCAATATACTTAGAAAGGCGACAACTAGTGATTTACACTTGCTTGGGAAAATAAGTCATGAAATATTAAATATACCCCAATGAATAACTCCAAATGTTAAGATTGATATAAAGTTACAACTTGCCCCGTCCAATTTTATTTTGCGAAAAGGTACCTGCCACTGCACCTGACGCAACAGTCTCTCTTACTCCGGCAATGCTTCATGTACGGAAACGATAGGTTATAAGTTCTATTGCTTTGGCAATTTAAAAATTAAGAGCTAGAGGAAATTATATCAAACTGTTCGTTCCGCTCACAATTACGAATCAACGACATATAGCAATAGGTTCACGTACCTACACACACTCTTTATTTATTAATGGCGAAGCTCCTTCGAAACTTGCTTTGGATTTTGATTAAACAAAAAAAACAAGTTTTTTTTTAAATGAAAGTAAGGAGCGACATTAAAACTTAAAACGAACAAAAATTACTCCGTATATGAAAGGGGCTTTTCCTCCTCAACGCCCCGCTCTTTACGCTAAAGTTTGACTATTTCTCTTAACTCTACATTTTAAAACAGTAAAAAATTTAGCGTAAAGAGCGGGGCGTTGGGGAGGAAAAGCCCCTTTCATATACGGAGTAATTTTTGTTCGTTTTAAGTTTTAATGTCGCTCCTTACTTTAATTTTAAAAAAAATATTTTTTTGTTTCATTTCTGGACGTTTTTTAATTAATGCATTTTTTCTATCTTGGCTCTCCACGCATAAATAATTAAAACGAAATTTGCATATTAATTTTTTTGGGGGCTAAATGGCTTTTTCATAGTTTTAATCGGAAGATTTTGAAAAAAAAGGAGCGAGAGAGGAGGCCTTGTTGCCCTCCAATTTTTTGATTACTTGAAAAGGCAACTATAACTTTTAATTTTTTACGAACGTTTTCATAAGTAAAAAATATTAGTAACTTATGAATTAACTTACCTAGCGAACTTCTATATTCGTATGTTTTTATTGCCTATATGAGCGGGCTCACCCCTCGTCGATACCTCGCTCTTTACACTAAAGCTTAAATTTTGTACCAATTCCTCAAGAATGACCCCTGAATCACAAAGGCCGTAGAATAAATAGTTGAAATTACTAGAAATACTTTAGCGTAAAGAGCGAAGTATTACGAGGAGGTAAACCCCTCATATGCGTAATAATTTCTGTTCGTTTTAAGTTTTAATGCTGCTTCTCACTTTCAGTAGAAAAAACTTTTCATATTTATTTTTTCATTGTTTTTTTAAATAATGCTAGAAAATCCTGCGCCCCCTCCATTGAACCATTACAGTAAGCCCCCTCCAGTAACCATTACTATATGTAAACACAGGTCAAAGTTTGTAACTTGCAGCCCCTCCCGAAGCGACTACGGGGGAGTAAGTCGTCCCCAAAGACATAGTTATTAGGTTATTCGACTATGGTGAATAAAATGGCTCAGAATTTTGATCTTGTGACTTTGGGGAAAAATGAGCGTGAAAGGGGGCCTAGGTGCCATCCAATTTTTTTAGTCACTTAGAAAGGGCACTAGAACTTTTAATTTCCGTTATAATGAGCCCTTTTGCGACATTTTAGGACCACTGAGTAAATACGATTACCCCTGGGGAAAAAAAACAAAAAAAACAAATAAACACGCATCCGTGATTTGTCTTCTGGCAAAAATGCTAAATTCCACATTTTTGTAGATAAGGGCTTGAAACTTCTACAGTAAGGTTCTCTGATACGCTGAATCTAATGCTGTCATTTTCGTTAAGATCATATGACTTATAGGGGGTATTACCCCCTATTTTCTAAAATGAGGCAAATATTCTCAGGCTCGTAACTTTTGACGGGTAAGACTAATCTTGATGAAACTTATATATCTAAAATCAGCATTAAATGCGATTCTTTTGATGTAACTATTGGCATTAAAATTCCATTTTTTAGAGTTTCGATTACTGTTGAGCCGGGTCGCTCCTTACTACAGTTCGTTACCACGAACTGTTTGAAAGTGTTAGCTATAGGATCATGGTCAAATTCCCCGCACAAATTTGAAATGTTTAGACTTTCATCTCTTGTATGTAAAGTAAATGGAATTCCGCTCTTCAATTTACCCTTTGATAAATTCTACAGGACTCTATTTGAATTGACAATGTAATCCTTAGATCAAGATTCACAACTATTTGAACACGGCATAACCGATACAATATGTGCAAACACTGATGGTATCACTATATTGGACTTGTCTGGTGCTCAAGATATGAGTATTGTCTGTATGGGCACTGTACGTTTAGAGTGTACCTTTACTGAGGCGTTGATGGAGAGTATAGCATTAATCTCACTGAATCAATTTGAAACCTATTGGGAAATTGACCCTGCTGGCAGTGTTTTATTAGACTTTGCACAATGAACAAAAATCAAATAATCAATGTATTCAATTTAGATCCGAACATTTGCCAATACAGAACCTATTTTACACTCTCGGGTTTCCCTGAATTCATAACGCTAACAATATCATGATCTATCGCCACTCGCTTAAATTTACGATCCTCGAGAACAAATCGGTTTCTTTGTTAGTTTCTTCGATACTTTAAAAACGAATTTGGGCTATATATTTGCACGTTAGGAGGGGGGGGGTATAGCCGGTCATATTATGTGCATATTATGAAGTAAGGATTTTATTCTGACTACAAACTGTCCAAATACTTTACCCATCTCCTTATGTGCAAATATATAGCCCAAATTATATATATCCCATCTATTCTGTCACTTGTCTTTCTCTTGTCACACGCCAAGCTAAAAGAAACTGACGAACTTGAGTGAGTGGCGTGTAATACACAGTACCAAAATTCCTTCCCCCTACGAAAAAAAAACTCTAATAAAATTCTCGAACTTAGAAAGCCTTATTTTCCAAGGGGTATTTTCCGCGGAGGGTGGTATTTTCCGGGGGAGTTTCCCTGGGGATATTTTCCGGGAGGGGGGGGGGGTAAGCACTGGGGGTACTTTCCAGGGGGAGGGGTAAACGCCGGCCACCATGAAAATCATAGCACAGGAAAATCGAAACACCCCGATACCATGGCTTATTTCAAATTTAGACATATAGCGATCGATCCGGCCTATCAACAGCTCACTTGCAAGAAAAGTGTTTTTAAAACCTCAAATAAAACCGTTTTTCATTGAAGCAGGTCAAATTTGTACAAACTACTGAAATGTTCCATTTATTAATGAGAATTTTTGCCTGTCAATTTTGATTTGTAAAACAAAACTGACATTTTTTTTAATTGACAGGATTGACAGGAATAAATAACAGAGCTTTTCACAAGACAATCTGATCAAGTCCACTTATATAATTTTAACAAGTTTTAGCGTTAATACACTTGATTAACTCTTAACTGTACACAGTTCCACAGTTAACTGAAACAGTTAACAGAAGGGACGTTTAATTAGAATAAGATTCAGCAGAGTTGAAAGTTCCAATAACCATGCTTCTGATGATATGACCCCCACTGTCCCTGGAGAAAGGTTATTAAGTATGCAATTTGCCCCTTATTGACACAGCATTTTATACTGGGAAACTTTTTTACAATTACTAAAAAACTTTACCGTGAAGAGCAAGGGATTGAGGAGGGGGCAGCCCCTTCAGGTACGAAATAATTTATGTTCGTTTAAAGTCTTAATGCTGCTCCTTACTTTCACTTGAAAAGACTTACTTTTATTTAATTAATTAACAAATGGAGCTGCTAGTTTTAATACAATAGCTTTGAGCTTCAATGTAAATTTCACCGCCATTTTAGCAAACGATTGTAGCTGATATTCTTATTATCATTGTTCTCTATCCATTTCTCTATCCATTTCTCTCTCTCTCTCTCTCTCTCTCTCTCTCTCTCTCTCTCTCTCTCTCTCTCTCTCTCTCCTCTCTCTCCTCTCTCTCTCTCTCTCTCTCTCTCTCTCTCTCTCTCTCTCTCTCTCTCTCTCTCTCTCTCTCTCTCTCTCTCTCTCTTCTCTCTCTCTCTCTCTCTCTCTCTCTCTCTCTCTCTCTGTCTGTCTCTCTCTCTCTCTCTCTCTCTCTCTCTCTCTCTCTCTCCTCTCTCTCTCTCTCTAGTTCTAATCATATCTGCAATAGGAGTACAGATATGCAAAGAAACGAACTTTCTGCTTTTTTTTTACACCGACTTTAAAAAAAATATAAGAAATCTTACTTTAATCAGTAAAAAAAAAAATCTTACTTTTAGTAGGAGCAGCAAAGGAAAAAATGTCATTTATATTAAAGCAGCCATGTTAAATGAAAAATATTTGATATGAAAATTTACCAGATGTAATATTAGAACACATCCATTAAAGTAAATCTCGAATTAATAATAGTTGACATTATAGTACAGCATAGAGCAGTAATAACTAAATTCAAAGAAAAAAAGACTGATCCAGAAACAGAATAACCCTGAAGTAAGTCTAAAATAGTGTTATGAAAAGTATGCTATGGGCGGCAGTGATGCCGGATGTAGGAAGTAATTATGCTTTCTATCAATACAACCAATGCGTTATATTCATCCTCAACAATGAATGAAGAAATGATTATTTACTAAACCCAACTTAAAAAATAAAACACACAAACAAAAAACAATAATAGCAAAAGAAGTTGAAGGTCACATAAAATTTATCTCAGAATTTGCAGGGCAACTGACAAAATTTGTAATAGAATAATTACCCGAATACTAGGCTTCAAGAATTTGGATTGTAGACAAAATGTTTTCTTTTCAATATTTTAACTTTAGAAAAAAACATTTCAAAATCTACACACTAAAGTGGGACTCGTGACTGTTGAGATGGAATCTGTTTCACATCAAACTTCGCAAAGTTTTGCATGAAACTTGCATTTTTAAGATTTTGGCCAACTCCCTCAAGAAAACCATGTATAAGCACCTTTCTATGCTAAACTCAACAATGCTAAACTGCTGCTGCGACATAGAACATTCAGTAACGCCCCATTTTGGAAATTATTTTTTGGCGATTCGGTTCATTATTCTCATACTTTTTCATAGACGCAGAAGATATCACTAAATGGTTCAGCAAATGTAGCGTACAATAAATGATGTCAACTCAGTCGGTACTACATTATAAGAAGAATATATGTGGCAAATTTTTATAAATTTTATTCGAATAAATAAGAACAGAAAAATAGGCAGACTATTTAAGTTTATAGAGAGATTACCGAAAAAAGAAGAAAAAAATCTTTCATTAGCCAGTACTGTTTTACTTACTTCAAGGGCAGCAAGATCGTTATATGGAACTATTTCGTATCCGGGTAAGAAGGGACCAAAGCCTTCATAGCTGCTTGGATCCGTTGAGCTAGATATAGCCGCCAAAGTCCTACCCCAAAAGTTTCCCTCGGCAAAAATGATTTTTGCTTGATTATTGGGAATTTTTTTGACATTGTAAGCCCATTTTCTGGCTAATTTACAAGCTGTTTCACCTCCTTCGACACCTGAAAGATTTCAAAATTACAATAAAAATATCTATACATAAGCACAAATCACACAACTTGGTCGGACTTTTCGACAGTATTTAAATTAAATCTTCAATTCCCATAAACAGGGTTGTCTAGCTATTAAGAAATTAATTCATAGTCTATTGAAGATTAGGATCTAGGCACCCCTCCCCGGAAATTTCCCCCTGGATTATTCCATCCATTTCCCCCGTACACATTCGATCATAATTTTGATAACAATTTTGTTCAAAATAGTCAGGAGGTCAAATAACTAAGCCTCCGTGTTTAATCAAACCCCTTCCAGCCCCCGGGGCAAGGACTTTAAGCTATGCAAGTTGCCTATTGTTAAGATACTAGGTCTTTATGAGGAGGCTGGTCGAATAAACTTTGAAGGAGTGCAGATGCCTCAAAGGGTGCATTTTAATGCCAAAACCTCCTAAATTCCTAACTCTCATTGAGCCTTCAGGTAAATACAGTATTAATTCTACGGAGGGAGCGGGGGGAGTAGTTAGAAATTGATATTTAATCCCCTTGATTTTTGGGAATATTTCTGGTCCACGCGGTCATTATGAAACTAAAGAATAACATTAACCTCAAAATTTAGCATCCCCTTCGTAGTCAAAGAAACTTCAGAGGATGCTCTTGGATCGGAAATCGAGAGTTCTGGTCCTATTTATAAGTCGAAAGTGATTGGAGACCAACCAGCCCCTGTCCTAAAGCTGTCTTTAATGTCTGGTCCTTTTGTTACCCCTTGGGAGTAGGGACATCTAATCGACATTTTGAGGTAAATATTTGGAACTTTCTCTGCAGCTGGTCAATTTTACGTGTGGGGAAACATTTCATGGGGGTGGGGTTGAATTATCCAGTGGGAAGACACCGGCTCCCAGAAATTTGTATGTGATAAAATATAAGTAGGTAGAGCATCAACAACCCAAAATGTTTGGTGGTGGGAGGGGAAATCCATTTTTGCCAAGGGGCTGATCATTTACGCCAACTTAGAATGAGAGTTCGGTGAAAAACCTGTAGAACCGGCAAAATGCAAGAAAATGACGGCTCTTAGCGCAACCATTTAACAACCTTAATTGTGTTTTTTTACAAACTGATGGAGCACATAAAGGGCTGATGAGAGCAAGTAATATCTCAGTTAACAGGGTACCTAAATTGGTCCATGTTTTTTTTATCACTAAGCAAAATAAATTTATACAAAAGAGTAAAAAACAAAAAAAAAAAAAAAAAAAAAAAAAAAAAAAAAAAAAAAAAAAAAAAAAAAACAAAAAAGAAACAACTAAAACAGAAAGAGGTATTTGGAGTATACGTTCAGAATCATGTTTTTACAGATATGATACTGAAAAGACTGCATTAGAGCAACCAAAGTTAAAACTAAACTTAATTTTAGAAAGAATTCTAAAATAAAAACAAAAATGAGTCACAAAACTAGACACACACTTGATCCCAAACCAAACAAAGCTTTTGAAAAAAGCCAACATTATCTACCTATGTAACAGCTACACACCTTATTAATTGGTAAGTGTCTGTAACTAAACCCACGCATGCATAGTACAAAAGGTAGCTGAAGCCTAAAGGCAAGCATATTCTCGGGATCATGGTTGCAGCATTACCTGTAACCTAGTAAAGAGCAAACCACAGCCCATAGTAACCAGAATTTAAAAAGCTCATTTAAAAATAAAACTACGTAGTGAAAAAAAAGGTCATCAGATACTTATTTAGGAATGGTAACTATTATTTCGATTCGTCTCAAAAGTAGAAGTTTATTCCGAAAAGATATTTACGGTGATTTAAAAAAAGAGCCTGAAACCCGTCAAAAATGGCGTCAGATCAAAATGAGAAGTGTACCACAGGAACCAGCATGGTCGAAAACCCTGTTCAGGGAAACTACAATCCTCCTCCTTGAATAACAATAACATTTACTTTTCTGCATGGGTAGCACTGATCTGCCTCCCGTTTTTTTCTACCAGGGCTAGCGGGTGACTAGAGCATCATAGAAAGATTTGTAATGGCTCATTCGAACGGAAATTAAATTTTCTAGTGCCCTTTTTAAGTGACAAAAAAGATTGGAGGGCAGCTAACCTCCCTCCCCCGGAGTCGTCGGATCAAAAATTAGAGATATACGTTTTGTTCAGCATACTTTAAAGGTCTAATAACTATAATTTTGGTGATGATATGGCCCTCTATAGTTCCTGGGGAAAGAACTGTAGGTGGTATCGGGTGTATTGGTAGCGGGCGTATTAGTATCCCAGGTATTAATATCGCGCGTACCGGTATTGGGTGTTTTTTTTTTTTTTTTTTTTTTTTTTTAATCACAGTTTTGTGCCTTCTAGAATGGTTGCAGCAGTAGCTGCAACACAGTAAAGAGCAAACCATAGCCCCTTGTAATGAAAAGTGGAAAAACAAATAAAAAAAAACTGTCTGGTGAGAATAAATTACCATCTAACACTGATTCAGGAATGGTAACTATTACTTCCATTAATCTTAAAAGCTAAAGTTTACTACGAAAATAAATTTATGGTGACTTTAAAAAGATCCTGAAACTCATCGAAAATGGTGTCAGAACAAAATAAAAATTGTGCCATAGGAATCAGTATGGCCAAAAATGTTGTATCATGGTTGCAGCAGCAGCTGCAATCTAATAAAGATTTAATCACAGTCCATAGTAACCAAAAGTTGAAAAACGAATTTCGAAAAAAAATGCATTGTGAGAAAAAAAAAATGTCACCTACCACTGAATCAGGAATGGCAACTATTATTTTGGTTCGCTTTAAAATTGCAAATTTATTTGAAACCCCTCAAAAATGGCGTCAGATCAAAATAAAAAGTGTACCATTGGAATCAGCATGGTCGAAAACTTTGTATAGGGAAATCACAGTCCAACAGCTTGAACAACAAGGAAAACCACTTTTTGTATGGGTAGCACTGATCTGTCTCCCGTTTTCTACGTTTTTTTAGGCCTAGCGGGTTATCAGAACATCATAGAGAAATGTTTAATGGCTTATTTATAAGTTATTTTTCCTACCTACGTGCTTTTTAGAAATTTCCCCATCTACAAGTGCCAGATGGCATTAAAAATGGCACTTTTGATGCCATGTCTTAAGTGGATGAGCTGGGGCTAGTGGACTGCAAAAACTTTTTAGAGAGGTGTTTAATGGCTCATTTTAAAGCTATTACTCATATCTACGTTCTTTAATCAATTCTAACATCCATAAGTGCCATATAGCACTAAAAACGACACTTTTGGTGCCCCTTCTTATGTGGAAATACTTGGAAGCATAAACAGTACCATTGTAATAATTATGGTGCAAACCCTTAACTGGAAGTTTATAAGAACTTCTCACGTATACTTCTCCTCCCAACCCTCTTAGTAAGTTTCATAAATCGTCTGCTCACCTTATCTTATGCTTCTAAGGTTATTGCGAAAACAAATTTATGGTGGTCTCGAAAAAAAGCCAGAAATCCTCAAAATGGTGTCAACATTTCGTGATTATGCAGCTTTTGCAGCTTTCCACTGCCATGTTCTCTAGGGGATGGTATCTTCAAACATGAACGTTTTTGGACAAATACCAGAGATATACAAGATTAATAGGAAACATTTTTTAGAATTATTTAGAATTCTAACAAATTGTCAGAGATTGAATTAAAAAGAAACATGTTTTTCAGCTGCAAGTTGATGTGTTTTCAGCTGCGAGTTGTTTCTACATTCAATGTAAATAAAAAAAAACGGGCACAGATTAATTAAAAAAAGGGATGTAAAGAGCGAAGTTGAAACTAAAACAAACAAAAATTATTACTTCACAGCTTATCTAACATGTATAGACAAATCTAGAGCAAATAAATCAACTGGTAATATTTCCCTATGTTTGTAGGATTACAAAAAAACTAGCGCTTTAATGAAAACACAAAAACGAAGCATAAAAAAACACGAATATTGATTCGGGATTCAAAAGTTAGTACATAGCCTCACAACAACAAACTAATCTATTATGTTTGTCATAGTCATGGGAGCCAGCAGGGGAGGGCAAGGGTGGTCATGCCCCCCCCTGGAAATTTGGAACTATAAAGTAATGATAAAAAAAAAACAAAGGAAAGAGAGCAGAATAGAGAAAACCCATGGAAAAAATGTGTGTTGCCCCATTGTTGGCTGCCTGCCAATAGATTTTGATCCTTAATAAGGAGAACATAAGTTCTAATTTTTAACTGATTGACCCCTTTCCAGTTTTCCACAAACAATTTCCTACAAAACTTGGTTGGAGTAACAGAAAAAAAAAATCAAATTCTTCATAGTAATGAATGGTAAGTAACTAACGATCCTTGTCAGTAACGACAATGTAAGAGCCTAAATATTGATAACAATAAATCAAAGAATCAGATTTTTATGGTGATCCTAAATAAGTATTTGTTTATTAGTAATTCACGCAGTTATAAGTACACAAGAAAGTTCGTATAATTAATGAAAACACAAGGAAAACAGCTTAATAAGGGACAATTTACATCACTACAATTTAATAAGGGAGTGATTGTATTTATCTAGTTGTCACTTTGAAAAAGATTTAAATTTTTACGATTATGAAGTATAAAGGTGTCAAATATATTGTTTTTTTGTATTCAAGATTAAATTAAAATGTTGAATTAAAAAATTTTATTTGATTTCCTTAATTTTAATTTTACGCTTTACTCTGAACGAACTACTTCGATAATGTGTTACTTTTTACAAATATTGAGTCTAAAGGTATTGAATATTTTGGTTTTTACTTACTTTTTTTATTTATTTACTTTTACTTTAATTGATATACTTTTTCCATTACCTTTTGAAAAATGTTTGTCTCTAAGCTTCATTAAATGAAACAAGTTTTATCAACTGTAAGTAAGGAGCAACATTGCAACTTAAAACGAACAGAAATTATAACGTATATAACGGGATTGCCCCCTTCTCAACACCTCGCTCTTCACGCTACAGCTTTCGTACTTGTTAATTTTTAATGTTAATCCTCACTTTTAGCGAAAAAACTTATTTTTTTCATAATTAATTTCAGATCATTTTTTAAATAAAGCCAGGATATCTGGCTCCACCTCCACGGAAAATCTCCTCCCCACAGAGATATCCTCTGGACAATTCAATCCTGGCGAAAATTTACTCCGGACAATTACCTTTAACATCTGCACGTGTAAAATTGAATCGGTAAAGACAAAGCAAGACATATAAAGAAATTTCGTATAGGAATTCTGGCAAATTGAACCAGTATAAAATCTCCCTGGAAGCTTCCAGGGAAATTTTTTCCTTGAAAAATTTCAATGAAACTTTACAGTTTCATGAAATGTAATTAAACAAATAGAAAAGGTTTTTCAGCTAAAGTAAGGAGAAACTTATCAACTTAAAACAAGTTGAAACTGCTCTGTATATGAGAGGGACTGCCCTCTCATTCCTTGCTCATTAAACAAAAGTATTTAATAGTGCTTTGGAAAATCTTTTTTTCAATTGCAAATATTCTTTAAAATTTGAACAAAAGCCAAACTTCATGGTAAAGAGTAAGGAGCTAAGGAGGAGACGGCATCCTTCATATAAAGTATAATATGTGTCAAATCTGTTCCTTGCTTTCAGTTGAAAAGCTCTTTTTTTCATTTAATTTCTGATTGTTTTCCAGATCATACCCATGCCAAATCAGATATAACTTGAGGTACTGGTCCCTTAAATCCCTGGTTAATTACTTTTAAAATGTGTAAGTCAATAATTGTACGTTGATTAGCCTAATACCGTCCTACGTTTAAATTTGCAATTTCCATTTTGGATAAAATTTGAATATCCTTAAAAAATTGGCGATGAATAGTAATTTCGGTAAAAAGTGCTCTTAATATTACTACTAAAGAATTTCGGACAGATGAAAAGGAGTATTATTGTTTGTATGGATGGAGATTCTGTTAGACTTCTGATCTTCTACATTAAAAATAAATAATTATCTTAAAACGTGCAAAGTCATTAAACACCATAAAAAATAATGGATTGATTTATCAGGAAACATCTTGGTCTCACCTAGTATTACTCGAGACGGAGAAAAAATAAACCATAATACAAACTCCAAGAATCCGGTTATTTCTCTCTATACAACGAAGAATTTTAAATTATGAAAAAAATTCTAAAGCGAGTCTTTAGTCCTAATTAAATAAAAAAAAACGAGTTTTCTTTTTAAGTGAAAGTAAGGAGCTACATTAAAACTGAAAACGAACAGAAATTACTCCGTATATGAAAGAAGCTGTTCCCTCCTCAAATCCCCGCTCTTTGCGCTAAAGTTTGACTCTTTCTCTCAAATCTACTTTTTGAAACAGTGAAAAACTTAAATTTGATGAAACTTATATATTTTAAATCAGTATAAAAAATCGATTCTTTTGATGTATCTATTAGCATCAAAATCCCATTTTTAAAGTTTCGTTTACTATTGAGCCGGATCGCACCTTACTACAGTTCGTTACCACGAACTGTTTGATACTACCAAGATTAGTTCACTTCGAACTTGCCAACAAAATAATCATTAAGTGTATATATTTATTTCCCATCACAAGAAACAGATGGAGTATAAGATAAAAAAGCAAAAAAACACACTACAAAAGAATACACAAACACAAGAAAAATAAAGAGCAAATGGATATCTAACTACAAAAAACAAAACCTATTGCCTCAAAATAATTGCCCAAGGATGAGTAACAATATTAGAGTTATATCTGGCGATCTGGGCTATGATCGCTTCATTAGGGTCGATAATCCCATACCGACTTGTCACAATACGGTTACTTGTCCATGGTGGAAGCCGTAAGAGGTACTTCGCATATTTATAATATGTAGACCGCAATTCTTTCTTATCTTCCTTTTGGAATATCCTCCAAAAGGGACTTAAATACAGATGATGGGATAGTGCCATTGCATTATACAGATGGGCCGAAATCCGCCGATCAAACTGACGCTTATATACTACAACACGGCTATACGCTAAAGAGATCCGTTTCTATAGATGACCCTGCAAAAGATGACGCGTTTCAAGCAAAGACCGACCAATAGGGATCCCCCAATAAACTATGTATTCGGCAAGCAGAACAGTAGCACCACCCAGCCTAACATCAACAGCAGACCCTTGCTTAGCATTAAACAACATCATCTCTGATTTCTCCTTAGTAAACTGAAGGTCTATTTTTCCATCTTCTACTTGAAACTGGATAGAATTCTCCTCTAAACAGCGAAGGAGGCGGCTCAGATTAAGTACATCGTCTGCATAGCTTATTAACGATAGATCAATCCCTCTCAGAATATATGTCAGATTTGACTTAGGTTGCAGTTTGACGATGCTGTTGTTAAATGCGGTAGGTGATGTAAATACACCCTGCCTTACACCTTTTTTAACGGGAAGCACCGGGTTATTTGTCAGGTTTAGTGTTGTCGATAGCTTAAACTCAGCTTTTAAATTTTGATACATATCATATAAAGGGTTTAACATACATGGGTCAACACCTGCTAGGCCCATATCTAAAATAATCTGTCATGAATTAGTGAATCAAAGACCCTTCTGACATCATGCACAGCGAGAGCTATGCTCTCACTTCTTTTCTCAGCATCTATGAAGGCCGAAACAAGAGCAGAAAGAGCATGGCCACAACCTAGACTAAGCTGAAAACCGAATTGATGGCGAGGAACTGTACATTTTGACCGCAGTTCATCAACAATAAGTGCCTCAAATAACTTACAAAAACTATAGCCACAGTTATTGGTCGGAATAACGAGCACTAGCAGAGTGGCTTTCCCTTTTTAAGCAGAGGAGTTAGTATTCCTATTGAATCAGGCACAATACCCAGGTTAAAAACCATTTGAAAAAGAAGGGTAAGGTGCTCAGGGAACATCTCGCTGCAAAACAGCTGGTGCTGAATTAATATACTATCACAACCACGCGATTTCTTCGCGTAGAATCAACTAGAAATCATCCAGTTTCACACCGAAACTTCTTTGTAGCTGGATATCAGGAGCCGAAAATTCATTTCTATAATGCTGAACCCAATTATCTCGAGATATTGAGGTTATTGTTACATGAGATCTTTCTTTAAACAATGAAGACCAAAGTTTGTTCGGGTGAGTAAGGACAGCCTGAGATGAAGAACGAATAATAGCACTGCGGTGTAGTGAGTTTTTTCGCAAATTTACGTTTACTATGAATTCGAAGCTTATTAACCCAACCGTCTCGTGGACAGCCAGCCTCACGCCAAACCGAAAGCCAAAATTTTGCCGAATTACACGTGATTTGCAGATTAACATTTGCAGACCAGCCAGGTACTTCGGTACCACGCCACACCCGTCTAGACGGTACAGCTGACTGTTCAGCGAGACATAATGCGTGCACAAGCTCACTACAAAAAATATTCAACCGAATCCGTGATTCCGCCGGATATTTCTTTGAACTAATCATCAGCAGATCAAAAGAAACACGGATTTTTGAAGCAAGTTCATCACTAGTCGACTGAAATGAACTTATACACGCACGTTTCCAATCACAAACAAAATAAGGACGCTTCTGGAGCCTTCCAGGAGGAGGCGAAACACTAACATTTAAATCAATATTGAGAAACAACAGAAAGTGGTCTGATGTAAAACTTGAATCAGAAACAAGAGCCTCACTCGATGTAACTGATCGAGTTTGCATAATATGATCTAGGTTTGACACACTTCCCGAATTATGAATATATGAAAAATTTTTATTCTTAGACACGAGTATAAATTCATCACCTAGCAAACCGAGTAACATATTAGCACGATTAGAACTTAAACTGTTGTTGCCGCTCAGGTTTTCAAGATCACAGTTAAAGTCATCTGCTATCAGACACGAAAGTCCATACTTTTTTATTTTATCAATAAACTTCGATAGCCTTGCAATACTTATGGCAAACAGTCTATCTGATTGATCGTCACGATAGTCCGTAGGGAGGTACACGTTCACGATAACCATATCTTGGATTTTGACAGTGAGAAAGTCTAATGCCGAGTCAAACATAGAAGTGGATAGAGAGGATCTAACGCAAGTCGCAAGGCCGCCAAATGGCCGGCAATGAGTGCGAGAGCGTTAGGCTCCGACCGTAAAAACCTGATGGTTTGGTGACAGGTTCAATAAGGTAAGGCTGAGAGAGGTTGCAAAATGTTCCTGGAAACACACAATACCACATCTTGAAAGAAGGTCCTCGATAAAAAAAGGACCGGTTAAGAAGATTTCCATTTAAATTCCGCGTTGCAACTGCATGCTTAGCACAGGCGGGTTCTAGATTCATTTTGGTAGGGAATTCATATTGATTATCGCTTTATTAGCCGGACATCTTATGTTATAGCATGTATGGCCTTTTTTTTAGCATAAAATGCAGAACATAACTTTAGTGCACATATTGTCCTTCGTGGATGTGTGATCAGGAGCACCACAACGACCACATATAAGCGTCAATATGCAATTAGTCGCTAAGTGACCAACTCTATGGCATGAATAACATCTTTTTGGGAGAAATTTGAATTCTTCAGCAGGCAGCTTCTCATAACAGATTCGGACTGAGACTGCAAGAAAGTCTTCGAGATCCTTACTGGTCCCGAAATACAGCTTGAACACTTTGGAGCGCTCAAAGCTACCGATTACTATTGCTTTTAATGCACTTGGAACAAGGGATTCTATATCAGTATGGGTATATGGGTACCCTACGCCTGGAAGTTTAAGAATCGCTTCCCTTAACTGTAGGGGATTGTTAAAAAGCCTTGACCAATTGTCGTTGTTCCTTGCTAATCACGGAGTTGATATTTTTGGGGCTTGTGAGACATTCCTTTCTGAGTCGTCTGCCCCCCTCGCTCGTATAGATGGGTATAAACATTTATTTAAGAAAAGAGAAACACGGAAACACGGTGGTATTAGTATGTTTGTTAAACATGAACTGGCAACTAAAATTATTACGGATTTTGATAACCTTTATGAAGAAATGCTTTTTGAATTTATCCTTGTGGAAATTGAAACTAAGAGTGAAACTCTGCTTTGTTGTGTGTTATATAGACCGCCTTGTGGGTCACCAGCCAAATTTTTGGATTCTCTCGATAAACTGTTATCTTCCATGCTAAGTCGGTATAAAAAACTACTATTTATGGGGGATTTTAACATCGACCTCCTTGCTCCGTCTAAACTCAAACAAGCTCAAAATAATTCTAGCTTAGCAAATGAATTTATTTCTTCATTCCTTAGTACTGGAATGCTTCCTGCATGCCGTATCCCTACTCGCGTCACAGACACTACCGCGTCTTTAATTGATAACCTATTCACCAACCTGGATCTGAAAACATGTGATGTGATTATTTATGATGATTCTGATCATTTTTTAATCCTTTCAGAAGTTACACTTGATAAGCCAAAAGTAGAACATCCTGAACGGAAAACTCGAAAGCTTGATGCAGAATCGATTGAATCTCTTAGAAACCAATTAAATAATTTTAACCGTAGTCCGTGTTTGGATAATCAGGATGTTGATCAAGCAACTAATTATTTTATACAAGAATTTGAAAAGGCTTTTGATCGTGCGTGTCCTGCGAAAACAAGTAAATCAAGACGCCAAGAGCCAAGAAAACCTTGGATCTCTAAAGGGATTGTCCGATCAATTAAAATAAAAAATCAACTTTATAAAATCCGAATAGAGAACCCAAGTGAAGATAACAAGGAAAAATTCAGATTATATAAAAATAATTTAACTAAAGTGATCCGTGCAGCAAAAGCGTCACATTATACGAAACTTTTTGCAGAAGCTTCGAGTTCCCCCAAAAAATCTTGGGAGATTATCCATGGAATTATTGGAAAGAAAAAAATGTCTAAATTTCCTGAATCTATAAATCATGGTCCTGAACTGGTGTCTGATAGACCTGGTATAGCAAACGTGTTTAATAAGCATTTTGCCAATGTTGGTGTACGTACGGTAAAGGAGTCTTTAGCTGCTAATAATTCCGAACAAAGAAATAAGTTTGAAGATTACCTACCTCCATCTTCTTTGTCTTCGCTATTTTTAACGCCGACTTCAAAAGAAGAGCTGATAAACATAGTTAATCTTCTAAAACCTGGTGGAGCTGAAGGGATAGACGGTTCATCTACCCGATTGTTAAAACTAATTATTGCTAATGTAGCTGACCTCCTTGTGCATATTGTGAATATTTGTTTCAGGAGCGGGAAGTTCCCATCATGTTTGAAATCTGCACGTGTTATTGTTCTGCACAAAGGAGGAGACCCTAAAGACCCATCTAATTATAGACCTTTCAATCTAATTCAATCCTTTCCGCGTTTGAGAAAGTTATTGAACGGTGCATTTACAAGAGAGTAAATAATTTCCTAGATAAACACAAATACTTTAGTAAGTCACAGTTCGGTTTTCGGAAAAGCCATTCAACGGAACAAGCTATCCTAGCGGTCACGCAATATATTCATGATGCTCTTGATCGAGGTAAAATTCCAGCATCTATATTTATTGACATAAAAAAGGCATTCGATACAATCTGTCATAAGATTTTACGGAGAAAGCTTGAGAATTGCGGTATTCGAGGACCTGCTAATAACCTGATCATGTCATTTCTGTCTGAGAGAAGCCAGTATGTTGATGCTGATACTACGAGATCTGAACTGATCTCTTTGGATGGACAAGTCGGAGTTCCCCAAGGGTCAATCCTTGGCCCCCTTTTATTTTTAATTTATATTAACGATATTGATAATTCTATGAAAGATCTCGGCCTCACGGTTCTATTCGCGGATGACACAGCCCTCAATATTAGTGGTCCTACTGAACTTGTACTACGTTTAAAAATGAAAGAAGTTTTTACATATCTGCTTGAATGGTTCGCAGCGAATAATTTATGTATTAATACATCTAAAACTAAATTCCTGATTTTCTCTCGGATTTCAAAAGCATTGCCAACTTTTAATTCCCTAACAATTGAAAAATGTGATACTACGATCAGCAGAGTCCACCATCTTCGGTATCTAGGAGTGATAGTTGATTCGAATTTAAGTTGGAAGGAGCACATAAATTGCCTGAGGGTAAAGGTTGCAAGGAACGTCGGTATGATCAGGCTTCTTAAACCTTTTCTCCCTTATGATGCCCTGCGGTGTATTTATTTTTCGCTAATTCATTCTTACTTAAATTACTGTCCTCTTGTATATTTGAATACTTTTCGATCGAATATATTACCATTGATAAGGCAGCAGAATAAAGCTCTCCGAATTCTTAAGCTTTTTGTACCATCTCCTGATTCTTGCCCTAATAAGTCGTCAACTAAAAGTCTTCCTCTTTTTTTGAACATTTTGCCCCTTGAATCTTTTATTGTTTTTCATTCTATTTTATTTAAGAAAAAACATCATTCAAATTCCCTACCTGAATATTTTTATGAATCTGATCTATTTTCTGGAACTAATTCCGATCACGACCATAACACGCGTAATCCTTGTAAAGCCCGGCAACCCTTGATAATTTCAGAAAGATCAAGATTTTCATTGAGAAACACAATATTGAGGGTATGGCAAAGTTATCATAATGTAATCAAACTTGAACTTTCTATTAATATGCTGAAAAACAAAATAAAATCAATGCTCATAGAAAATGTTTAAAGTAAAATGAAAAAAAAATAAATAATAAATGTGTGGTTTATAGCGGTAAATCCCAACTCAGTCTGGTGGTTTGAATCTGGAACCTGGATGGATTATGGTTAATTTATGATATTATTTTATGTTGATGTAGTTATAGCATACAGTTTATTTAATTGTCTGCCATTTGGCCTCGAGCCCTCTCTCTGCCAAATTGGCTTTTTATATTGAAATTATGTAGTAATAAACAGAACTTGAACTTGATTATATGGTATGGGTATATGGGTATGGGGTTCTCTTTGAGTATGGCAGAGACCTCAGGCTTACTAACTTTCATTTTCTCAACGATCTTTTTAGCAGAAGATTTGGAATTGACGAATAGTTTCCAGTCCTGTCTCACCTTTTTTAGCTCACTTATTTCGGCTGAGTTGGGCAGATGCTATCCAAAAACTGCTTACGAGCAACGGGATTATCGAGAAACTTTGGCATTTTAAGAACAACGGCATAGGATGGCTGGGGATTGACTGTTTCAAGATTGGCGGGGCCTGGAACACTACTCGCCGAATGGCAGCAGAGGCTCTGTGCTTTAGCCGTAGACACGAAGTTCTTAAATTCTAGACATAAATCATTTACCTCATTAGTGTCCTTTTCAGATCTAAAACGACAGTCAATCATTGGACTGAGCTCATTGTGCAGAAGTGATGTCAAATTAAACGAAAAAAATTAAGCAGCAATCCTGAAACACTTTATTTTTGTACAGTTAAAATTGTCCTTAAATGGTTTACTTTCAATGTACCAAAACTCCTATATTGTTTTGTGTTTTCAGAAAAGCGCTTGTTTTCTGTAATCCTACAAGAATAGGGAAATACCACCAATTGATTTATTTGCACTAGTTTTGTCGATATATGTTAGAAAGGCTGTGAAGTAATAATTTTGTTCGTTTTAAGTTTCAACTTCGCTCTTTACTTCCCTCGGAAAAAAACTTTGGTTTTTAAAGTTACTATTTCTTATAGCTTAAGAATTCCATTGGTTCCCATTATAAACGTTCTATTTTTCTTCATTTTTATATACCTGAAACCCTGAAGGCAAGCGAGTTATGCATAGGAGTTTGAAGAGATTGCACAAGTCAGCAGCTTTCATTAATAGGTGACGAATTTCATTCCCAATTTAGTGGATATATATTATTTTGTAGTACAGCCTGCTTTGTCTCAAAAGTATACTCTCTTGTGTCCAAGGTCTGGGGGATTGAGTTGAATCTACCAGAAAGCCTCTTCTTCTTTTTTTTGGGAGGGGAATAAGAGGACTTATAATTTTGTGCTCGAGAGAACAGGGCTAAACGTCTTTTCACAGGTGTTCAAACAAAGGGTACATGCTATGGATTTTTGATTTCTCTTTCCAGTTGCCCCACAGGTTCTTTGTTTGATATCTTATGAAACAAAGATCATTTTACTTCCATTCAAATAAATCATAAGTTCAGTCCAATGAATACAATCTAAGATATTGTGCAATGGATGAGTGTGTATTTTGGTCATCGTGAGTTGCGACGCTCTCTACGCCACCAATCCTGCGGCAGGCGTAGAGTCTTAAGTCAATACAATTGTGTAGCCCACACATAAAAACACTAAAGAATAGAAAATGTTTACTGCGATACGATGTCAAATTTTTAAACGAGAGGATTAAGATAGGACATTAAGGGCTCAGAAAGACTTACATGTGATTTGGCGACAAAAGTTAACAGACAAACCAAAAATAACTTCAAAGTCACGGCCGTAAAGCTTTGATTAAAGAGTAAAAAAAGAGAACAGAAACTTCAAACATTTCGTTGCAACCAGCAGGCGAGGACAAGTGGTGTTATCGGTATGAACCAGAAATCAAGCACTAAAACTCTTAATCAAGTCCACTCAAAGGTTTGTTTTGGAGAGGGAGGGGGGTTGACAAGTATAAGAAATTATAGCAAAAACGTCAAGATTTCAGAAGACATGGGCCCAAATTTTTCCTTTGCGTACTTCAATCCTTTGAAAGGAGGTAAAAAAAACAGAAGCAATATTTTTCCGATGGCTCCAATAGATAAAGAACTGTATTATTCATATTTTCGACGTAATACCTTAAATTAATTATTTTTTTTTCAAAAACCTACTGCCTTTCTATGACGAACAAATAAACATTCAAATGGGGATAAGTCCATTAGTTAGACAATGGAAAGAGATGCAAAAGTCTAGATATTTCGATCATATATAAAGGCGATCGTCATCAGCAGAAACGTTAAAGCATTAAAAGTAATATATTTACGCAGAACAAAATAACAACTTCCGGTTCATTTACTAGATTTGTATGAGAGAGTTCAATAACTGGGTTCAACCAAAGTCTTGAGTTGTAAATTTTCTTCTTTAATATTGCCTAAATGTAAGTTGAATTTCTAATGAAGGTGAAGGTGGCAAAATCTTCTTCGTCTTCTAATTGCAAAAATATGTTTTTGAATCTAGTTATATTTTTGATTGGTCACATCTTCCCATAAATACGACATATTTCCGACGCAATACCTTAAATTAGGAATTTTTCCAAGACCAAACTGCCTTTCTATGATGAATAAGTAAACATTAAAATGGAGATAAGTCCAATTATTAGACATTGAAAACAGATAAAAAGTATTATCCATAATATAATATATCAGATTAACCCGAAAAATTGGCCGAATACAAACTAAATAGCTACCGTGTATTTCCAACGTATTATACCTAATAGGTTACACAACAGAATATTGGCTAACTTGAAAAAGTCCTTTTTACTTTTTGATGTTCTGTGTATCAACATCACATCACATGACTGAGCAGTCGACTTTTAACGCATAACTAATCAAAGCGTCTTTTTCCAATAATAAAGTAAATGAAGCATAAATTAACAGGATTTAAAATGATACCCGTTAAACAATTAAATTATGCCTTTCTACTCTCACTATCACGGACAAATTATGCTATTAAAAAAAAACGAATCTATGTTAAGCTATTCATGCTGGACAGTGGACACCTATATGTGTTTTAAAAGCGTTCATACCGTTACTTTGAAGCAAATTTCTTTTGGTTTCTATCAAACGCAGTATGAGCTTGGTGACGAGTAGTTGGGTGAAGAATTAAGTCAAGGTGTTATGTTGAAACACTAAATAAATATATTTCGATTAAATTCAACAGATATAGGAAGGATAAAAGTAATAGGACACATATGGTAAGTGGCAGTTTAGAACGCTAGTCAACATCCAGGACAGTGCATATTTAAACTAGACTAAATTTCAATGTTGGTATCCTTGAGTCCAATCGACAAACTCCATTATTTTAAATAACAATTATTTGCCCCATACAAATCAAGCAATTTTGGTAAATAGGTCCAGACCAAACATTTCCTGTCGATTTTTTTTTTGGGGGGGGGCACTCTGGTCAACATAAAAAAGCAGAAATTGGAAATTTCACCATAATTGAAAAAAACAACACAACTGACGTAAATATTGCTTGCAAAATGCAAAAAAGTATGAAGATGATAATTTCGTATGATATGGACGCTAAAATAAAAATATGAAAATGAACACTGCAACCTGGGGGACACATTCCGTTTAAACAGATAAAGAGAAAACAAAAGACCACTCTGTAAATAAAAGGTAAATCAACCGGAACAACAGAACTTTACTAAACCATACCTGAAACTATGAATTCCCTTCCACAGAGGAAGTTGAAATTATAGCCGAAGTTTAGTTAGTAAACGAAAAAGAAGAAACATTGTAAATGATGCTCACACGCAAGAGTGAAAAGAGGGTTTTTTCTTAGCAATGTTGGACCAAAGGACCTTCAACTTTATGAAAATACTAAAAAAAAAAAACAAGAGCTAAGAGCTCATATGGCACTTGTGACGAGCTCTTCCCAAGAGCTCATATGGCATAAGCTCTAGCAAAATTCTAAGAATCAATAGATTGCTTTAAAAGGAAAATCAGAGGCTTAATGCCGGTCGGGATTTAAATGAGATCTCTGAGACACGAGGTCCTTCTAATTATCAAAATCCATTAGGCTAAGATCAAATCAACCACTCATAAGTTAAAAATACCTCATTGTGATGCGAGAGCAACACTTTGGTTTTGTCCCGTTTATTTTCCATGCCGCCGATTTCAGCTTATTCCTGGAAACTGGTAAGGGTCTAACCTTTGCAGTTTTTACGGAAAGTGTGGACCTCAGGCCGGATTGATGAATATGACATAACATTTCGGAAAGCTCCCCAGAACTCTTGCCTGGGGCCAAAAAGGATGGTTTTTGCTTCTCCACGAGCCAGAGCCTATGGTGTGCGAAGTTAAGTGGAGTTATATAGCCTATGTCAGAGAGGAGTATCTGAAGTTGTGCAGCCAAGCTTTCGTTTCATCAAAGCATGTTTCTGCTTTAGAGTGGAAAGCTCCGTTCTAGCAGGCTAGTAGGCAGGCGCCATTTTCAAATTGAAGATGGACTAAAATCTATAAGTATTAAATATATGCGGCAGTTACCCGGCCCAACAGCCAATATATCTTCTTTGAGTGATAAATAGAAAAATTTACAGAAGCAAAAATGTGACATTTTCCCACGGGTCGTTTGAGACACAGAAAAATGGAACGTTTTCTGTTGTTTTTCCTTTTACAAAACTCATTGTGTTGCGAGAGCAACACTTTGTAGTCCCCTTTTTTTTCCTATGCCGCCGATGTCGGCTTATTCCTGGAAACTGGTAAGGGTCTAACCTGTGCGGTTTTTACTGAAAATCTGGACCTTAGGCCGGATTGATGAATATGGCATTATATTTTGGAAAGCTCCGCAGAACTCTTGCCTGGGGCCAAAAAGGATGGTTTTTGCTTGTCCACGAGCCAGAGCCTATGGTGTGCGAAGTGAAGTGGAGTTATGTATCCTATGTCAGAGAGGAGTATCTGAAGTTGTGCAGCCAAGCTTTAGTTTCATCAAACCATGTTTCTGCTTTCGAGTGGAAAGCTCCGTTCTAGCAGGCAAGCAGGCAGGCACCACTTTCAAATTGAAGATGGACTAAAATCTATGTCTTTAATCTAGAAGTTTTCAAGGGGTTGACAATTTCAGTAGTACGGTATACACTGAAACCAAAAATAAGCCGATACCAATTGTGAGACATGTAGGGGACTTGTAAGGAAAGGTCGGCTGTTAGCTCATAATCATCTTCGGCAGTGAGGGGTTTGCAAATTTTGCTATTCGGTGTACCTAGTATTTGTTTCCAGTGTATTTGATGGTAAGACCGAGTTGGTTCCAGTGGTAAGACATGTAGGGGAGGCAGTTTCGTAATAATTAATAGAGTGTCATCTATGGTATTTCGATTCTGAAAAGTTACGGATAGCTTTATAATACCAACTAGATTATATAAGATATTGTTCCAAGTCTTGATCCGTCACGATGTCTACGATTGAAAAGGATAAAGTTCAACTGGCTGCAAAGTCAATTTAGTCCCTTCTTTCGATATTCTTTTGTTATTGTTGTTTTTTCAACGCTGAGGAATAGCCTTTGATCATGTGATTACTGATGGCGTTCTTCTTTTAACATAACGTTTTAAAAGCTTCGATAGGCTGACAACTTCAGCGTTTAACCGATAGCAAAGAAACAAAACCAAAGTGTAGCTCTCGCCACACTTTATTCGGCGAAGCCGGACAAAGGTTGCCGCAACACTTCACGTTGCTCAGGCAACGTAGGTCTAGTTCGTCTTAACTAAAAGTTATAGCTAGTGACGCTCTGGCCTTTAGACGGTGTTTGGGGTATTAGCCCTACTACTGTTTATGGTAATTTATATTTGTTTTAAGTTTTACTTGATTATTTATTGTGATTTTTGTTTGTCTAGGGTTTCATTTATTTGTTGATAGCGATTTACGTTCTTTTTAAGCTTGAATTGGTATTTGAATTTGTTTCTGCTGGTCCTTGTTTTAATGTAGCTCTTTACTTTTCCTGGACAAAACTTCTTTTGTTGAAGAAGTTTTTCTTAAATTAATTTCTGTTCGTTTTTAATGGACATTTTTTTTATCGGTTAATAACAGAATATTTTTCAATCTTTTTTTTTGCTTTTCTCCTTAAAGTTAAGATTCTGCCTTGCCATTTATATTTTGAAAAAATTGCAACAAATTTTAATAGTAGCTGTACTACAGAAATTTGGATGGATGGGTACGGGGAATATTATTCAAATTATACGGATTGAAAATCTGCGTAATCTTTGGACTTCTAGGGGCTAAAAGAATTCTGACCTCGATCATGTTAGAACCTTGAGTATTTGGATGCACAAAGGGTTTCTTGAATTAGTTCAACATCCCCCTCAACATGCACTGAAGGTATCAACTTAATACCCTTAGTCGTTCCTAACATAGTGCAGAAACGTCCTTTTGACCAACTGGATGCACATAGTGTCATTTGATTCAGTTCAATATCCCCTCAAAATGCCATGAAAGTTTCAACATAATAACCTTAGTCGTTCTAGATATATTACAGACATGTCTGTTTGACGACCAGAATGAACACAGTTTCTTTTGATTTAGTTCAACATCCCTCCGACATACCCTGAAAGTTTTAGCGACCCTAGGCGTTCATGGAGTATCGCAGATACGCTCTTGACAACTTGGGATGCCCATAGTATCTTTTTGATTTAGTTCAATATCCTCAATAGTATGCCCTGCAAATTCCTACGTACTATCCTTGGCTATTCCTTAGATACTGTGCAGACACCGTTTTGACAGCCATTGATACAAACAGCGTTTTTGACTTAGTTTTACATCCCCCTCAAATTTCCCAGAGAGTTTCAACATTCCCTAGATATTGCATCTGTCTCATTTTAATAACCTGGATGCATTTAAGGTCTTTGATTTAGTTCGATAGTAGTAGCAGCTGTAGCTGTATCCGTACAGCACAAAAAGCAGTCGCAGTCGCAAAAATAATTGTCATTGTAGCAATTGTAGTAGCAGTCACAGTTGCAAATACTCACAATTACACGTATTTGCAGTCGGAGTCGCAAGTAACCAAAGTCACAAGTGATCAGAGTGGCAAATAGGCGCAGTCCCAATCCTAATTAGCCATAGTAATAGTAGTAGTAGTTATAATAATAGCATTAACAGCCACAGCAGTAGTAGTAGGAGCATAAATAGTAGTAATAGCCCTAAAGTTTCAATTAAATACCCCCAGCCGTTTCAAAACCTTCACAACCTGCATCCATATAGTATATTTCGATTTGGTTCAATGTCTCTCTTAAGATTACCTGAGAATTCCACCGTAAACCCCATCTGTTCCTGAGATATGAAACAGACGCCCCTATGAAAATCTGGACGCAAAGTGTCTTCTGATATAGGCTTATATCTCCTTGAATTTTTCTGAAACTTTCAAGTTTATATCTTATTCTTTCCTCGGGATATTGAAACTATGCCATTTTGACAATATGGATGCTCTTAAATTCATTGATATAGTACAATAGTAGTAGCATTAGCAGTAGACGTAGTAGTAGCAACAGTAGCAGCACAAGAAGCTAATCGCAATCGTAATAGTAGTAGCAGTGGCGTCCGCAAGTATTCGCCATTTCAGTCGCAAGTAGTCACAGTTGCAAGTATCCGCAGTCGCAAATAGTTGATACGCAATTACAAGGAGTTGCAGTCACAGTCGTAGCTATTCGGAGTCACAAGTAGTCGCAATCTTTGCTGCGATTAGTTACAGTCAAAGTCGCAAGTAGTCGCAGAAATAGTGACAATAATAGCAGCAGTATTATCCCTGAAAGTTTCAACTTGATGCCCTAATCCGTTTCTGAGATATTGCTGTAAATGACGACAAAGACCGCACTACCTTTCCATCATAAAAAAAAAATAATAAAACAATAGGGAAGTTATATAAGACAGTGACGAATTTCACTGTCTTCGATAAATTCCCGACTGTTTTACGTATTTTTGTTTAGATATTGTTGAAACGCTTTTTTGACAATCTGCATTCACACAGTGTATTTTGATTTAGTTCGAAATCCCCTTAGACACTCCATCAAAGTTTCATCTCAGTACCTTTATCCGTTCCTGACATATTGCAGATACGTCTTTTTGACAACCTTGGATATAGATAGCGGTTTTTGAATTAGTTTTATATCCCCAAGAACTTCCCTGAAAGTTTTGACTTAATACCCTATTCTGCTACTGAGGTATTGCATCTATACTATTTTGACAACCTGAAAGCCCTTAAGCTCTTCAAATTTAGCTCAATAATAGCAGTAGTAGTTGTAGCAGTGGAAGCAAAAATCCCAGACGCAGTCACAATCACAGTAGTAGCCGTTGCAGTCGAAGTTGCAAGCGCAACCACAGTAGCAAGTAGTCAAAGTCGCATTTGCAAGTAGTCACAAACACAGTCATAAGTAGTTACAGTCGCAGTAACAGTCGTAAACAGTCACAGTCACAGTCAAAAGTAGTTGCAGTACTACTAGCAGTAGCCCTAAAAGTTTTACTAAGTACCCTGAGCCGTTCCCGAGATAAAATGATAAACTCTTTCGACAATTAGAATGTTAAATAGTGTTGATTAAATTCAACATGTCCCTAACACTCCCTGAAAGTTTCACCTTAATACCCATAGCCATTTTAGAGATCCTGGCTCAAACATGCCCCCTTGCCCAATAGCAAACCCTATATATAAACAATGGCCAACTTGCATAACTTACAGTCTTTGCCCAGGGGCACTGGCAAGTCATTTCATCCCAAGAGCCAAAGTTATTGGACTTTTGACTATTTTGAACAAAATAGTTACCTTAAGATTTTGATCTGATGTCTTTGTGGTGGGGACAGCTAAAAACAAAAGGCAAGGAGGGCTGGTTGTCACGCAGCCACTTTTTAATCTTAAAATGACACTAAAGCTTTCAATTTTCAATCGAATAAGCCACCTCCAAACCTTATACAATCCCTTCCATATGAAGTGGTCTAGAGAGAAAAAAGCAATAAACTGGAGTCGTATCGTTCTTTACTTAGGTGATGCTATTATGCTGCCTATGACTACTTCAGTTGTATTTAAAGGATTATTTAGCGATTATCCATCATTATTTTTTAGGACATGAATGGAGCATTGGCTGTACTATTAGCTTCGGCAATCTTAATTGCAAACACAGAGGCCCAGCTATGGATGAGCTATTATAATTCCATAAAAACACCATCTAAGCCACCAGCCACAACCTTGGATGATGTTCAGAAAATAATTGAATACATGAGAAGTACAGAAAACCCCAATTACGAACCGATAAATCGTTACATTGAAGATAACAAATTGAATAAAAGAAATCACAAGTATAATAGTGAGGAAAGTGAAGTGCACGAGGAGTATGAACAATTTACAACTACGAAACCAAGAAGAAGAAGAGTTAAAGCGAAAAGTGATCGAAATGACCAGTTTGTTGACTATTTCAACGACCAGATAATGCAATTGAGACCTGATGTATGGAGCGGTAAAACCGAAGAAACCTATTCGGTCAAACCTGTTAGAAGGAAGAAAAAAACAAAAGCAAAAAGCTACTACACATCGACAGAACCACCACTATTGAGAAATTCTGACGATTATGGTAATGTGAATACATATGAAGACGAGAACATGAAAAATCACAAGACTTCGATAAACGACCAACTCGATGATCCAACAGAAAGACCACCTTTCCCAGCTAGACTGCCTCCGCCCCCCAGATTTAGAAGACCAGCTCCGACTAGAAGGCGTCCTTCACCTCGCAGGCCTTTCTTTGGTCTCGGTAAAAAAAAACCTAACCACAGAAATTCCGTTTACGACAATGAACGCCACCAAAAAAACTTGCAATCTCAAATAGATGAATCACTAATAGCGCTAACACGCTTTGATACCCCAATTGACGCTGATATGCTACAGTATTACATAGAATTGTATCAGAAAAACCCTGAGCTGCGGAAACTTTTAGAGAAACTAGCAGACGATAAAAACTTTGCAAGAGAATACCTTGATAGAAAAGATACAACGACAGAGGATGAAATAGACATGGTGGCCCTTAATGACGCATATAATTATATACGTCGTCAAGAACAGCAACTCACAAGACAATCTTCCCCAGTTGGATTTGGACTAGCTGCAATAGTTGCAGCAGGTGCTGCTTTCCTGGGATTCGGACTGGCCCAAAATAAGGGAGCAACAAAATCTTTACCTGCTTTACCGGCACTTCCCAATTTGGATGATATACAATCAAAAGTAAACAGACTCTTAAACAGACAAAAACGTGCCAATCATAGTCTAATTCTTTCTGATGACGATGTTAAACAGGTATGATATTTTCTTACTAATAGTTAATGCTATTAATTTTCTTTAGTTCAAAAAGATTTTGTTTTCCACTTCCAACAGAATAACAACCTATATTAGATAGTTTTTCAAGTAAATATAGATAGATCATAAAGTAGGGACTTAATAAGAAATCCTAACTAATCAAATAAAGGAACATCCAACGAAATTAGTAGGGAATAGTTGGGAACAAAACTGTCGAAATTAAACGACAGTTAAATGAAAGGAACAGAAACATCCAGAGCACTAGAAACGTGGTATATAACTTGTTAATTTACTTTTTTTTAAAGTCTATTTGTCAAATCTCTTTTTGGTTCCATAGCTTTAGCAAGGTATTTATCACAGCAACATGGGCATTATTATGGGTGCTGGATAAATTTGCAGGCACTGAATCAAGTTAATTCCGATTTAATTTCTTATTTTCAATATTTTCAAGGAAAATGTTGCCTCAAGCGAGTATATAGACTTGAACCGTAACAATTAATTTAACCTTATTGAAAAATCAGGCAGAAACACTCCTAAAAAAACAACAAAACAAAAAACCAATAACACACATTCCACTACGATTTACCTAAGACTGTTAATATACTTTAATTAGGTTTATCACCAAAGAATCCCATCTGCAGTTTTAATTACAGTTATTTTTTAAGCCAGACTATTTTATTCAAACAAAAGGAGCTAGTTAATTACCCAATGGACATAAACCAGAATTAATGCGTGTTTGTTCACTTATCTTGGCCTGCGATTGATACTACGTGCCAAGCAAAAGAGTGTAGTAGTAGACAGGGTAGTGAATCATACATGATACTGAATACACGAAATGCCAGCTGTATTAGTGCTAAGCAATGATCGTAAAAGATATTGTAATGGTCGTAAAGAGATTGGTCGTATATTGGTCGTAAAGAGCAACGACCAATATATTTTGAAAGCAATAGTGCTAATATAAGAATGAAAAGTAATTATAAAAATATTTTACCACCCTCCATGTATGGGTGAGTTTTGACCATCTTTTAGAATGACTTCAAGGCAACGACAATGATAATAATTACGATGGAGTGTACTAAGAATGAAGGGCACAGGCCTTAACTCCCCTCTCCCTCTCCTTCTGTACTTGCCTGATCGCCAGTTAATTAAATTTCCTGAACATATAGGGACATTAATACACTCCTTACCTTCTCAGAAAGACATTCAGGCTTTTCAATCCTAATCTTTAAAGCGATTACTGATTTTAGAGACAAAATTACCATTTTAAGGAATCGAAAGACAAAGATATAGACTATAATGGATCTATCAATGGATCAAGGACCTAGAGTTTTCGTTGAAAACTGCGAATCACTGAAGTCAACCGAATCGAAGACTACAATATTATCATCGTGTAGTTATATCTACACTATGTGTCAAGAAATCTGTCAAAAAAATGTTAATCTTTTCACAGATTTGCAAAGTTAACTCGAAATTGAACTTTTTCCCTCGTGCTTCACACTGAAGTAAGGTCTTGATGGAGATCAAAAGCTTTACAAAGTTTGCCATAAAATCTAAAAGTCCCTGACGATTTACATCAAGGACCGACTTTTTTCAGTGCGAAGAAAATAGACTAATCGCATGGTGTTAAATATTTTTGCAATTTTTCCCTTGAAATCGGTGGCGTAGCCACTGGGACTCATCGAAAGGAGATACATCGCTCCTCCCTTGTGCTGAAACACACTTAATGTGCTTTATCATAACACAATGTCTGTTAAAGAAAATATTTCAATAGTTGAATTACTTTAATAGTTGACCCCCCCCCCAAAAAAAAACCCGCGAATCATTTGAAGTCGACCAAATCGAAGACTACAATATTATCATCGCGTAGTTATATCTACACTATGTGTCAAGAAATCTGTCAAAAAAAAAGTTAATCTTTTCACAGATTTGCAAAGTTAACTCGAAATTGAACTTTTTCCCTCTTGCTTCACACTGAAATAAGGTCTTGATGGAGATCAAAAGCTTTACAAAGTTTGCCATAAAATCTAAAAGTCCCTGACGATTTACATCAAGGACCGACTTTTTTCAGTGCGAAGAAAATAGACTAATCGCATAGTGTTAAATATTTTTGCAATTTTTCCCTTGAAATCGGTGGCGTAGCCACTGGGACTCATTGAAAGGAGATTCATCGCTCCTCCCTTGTGCTGAAACACACTTAGTGTGCTTTCTCATTACACAATGTCTGTTAAAGAAAATATTTTAATAGTTTAATTATTTTAATAGTTGACCCCCCCCCAAAAAAAAACCGCGAATCATTTGAAGTCGACCAAATCGAAGACTACAATATTATCATCGCGTAGTTATATCTACACTATGTGTCAAGAAATCTGTCAAAAAAAAGTTAATCTTTTCACAGATTTGCAAAGTTAACTCGAAATTGAACTTTTTCCCTCTTGCTTCACACTGAAATAAGGTCTTGATGGAGATCAAAAGCTTTACAAAGTTTGCCATAAAATCTAAAAGTCCCTGACGATTTACATCAAGGACCGACTTTTTTCAGTGCGAAGAAAATAGACTAATCGCATGGTGTTAAAATATTTTTGCATATTTCCCCCTTGAAATTGGTGGCGTAGCCACTGGGACTCATTGAAAGGAGATTCACCCCTCCTCCCTTGTGCTGAAACACACTTAATGCGCTTTCTCATTACACAATGTCTGTTAAAAAAAATATTTTAATAGTTTAATTATTTTAATAGTTAAAATAAAAAAAAACAAAAGAAGAAAAGCCAAGCCTCTAAGAAAACCTTCAACAGGCGACACAATCCATTGAATTGAACGCAACTAACAATACAACCAATCGACCGGCCGCAACTCAAATTAAAAGTTCACAGCATCTTTTTCCAGGGGAAAATATGTAATATTTTACACGCTCATGTTGTCACCCTGAATAGCTCAATACGAGTCATAAGACATCTACCATATAGAAGATAAGTAAGGCCAAAAATCAATATATGACTAGTTTTTTTTTTTTTTTTACTGGGACTAACATTACTGATGCCTCGATCTGCATTTTTTAAATAGTTCAATAATATCTCTTCGAATTCGGTGGCGTGTCATTGGGGTGCTTTGAAAGAATATTCACCTCGCCTCCCCCGTATCAAAACATACTTAACGCACTTTTTTATTCTACAATGACTGTGAAAATACTCGTTTTATAGCTGACCCCCCCCCCCAAAAAAAGAAAAAAAATATGAATAAATCCCTAAATAAAATCTTATCAAAAAAGCCGACATAATCCACTAAAACGAAAGCGACCAATCGACTAGGCGCAACTCAAACTAAAAGCTCATAACCTTTTTTTCCACGATTTTTTTTTAACATCTAGTGATGAGACAATGAAAAACTTCAATTGATCCTGATGCTAACCTCAATCTACCTCGCTGTCTAAATTCTTTTTTTTTCTTCTTTTTTTAAGGCATCAATTACAATTACGAGATTTCAGATAGCCACATTCGTTAAGTAAGATTGGTATTAGAGGTGCTTATGATAAAACAGTTGACTATTATTCATTTTCTGTTCTGATTCCCTGCTTAAAAAAAGTAATAAAAACAGACTCGAATATTAATCACTTCCACGTAGGTAACATGACAAAAATGAACATTGCTAAGTTCCATCACAGCAAGACTTTCTCTTCGTAGCTGGTTTATTATTATATTAAAAATCTACACTTTGGTTATTAATAGTTATTCGGGGATGTATTAAGATGAAGCGTTCAGCCCTATGATCTCCAGAATAATAAGATTAAACAAATGCAGCTTAATCACATAAATTCCGTTCAACTCGAGAAAGTGCGAAAGCAAGACTGTAGATATGTGCTATAGAAAAAACGAATCTCTGGTGATAAGCGTTTTTGTGCTATTCCATGATTTCAAAAGATTTGATGTGTCATTTCCTCTCTACCTGTTTCAAGCTCTTTGAGTAGAAGAATCATTTATGCCCCGTAAAACCTTGTCAACATAGGTGGCAGCTGTAAAATGATAGCCTAATTTCATCGACAATGTTTTTAAAGAAGCTAAGTTTCATTGAATTAATTTAAGCAAAATCATCAATTGAAAATTAGTGTTTTATTGGATAGTTTTAAAGGTCAATACAAAGACAATTAGATAGCTTCAAATTCTTTGCTAAAAGTAGGTTAAGCGCGCATACAGATGTTTTAACAAATTAAAATAGCAACAGCGACACATGTTACCCATAAAAAAGAAACCGATTCAGCCTTTTATTACGTTTAGCATCTCACACTGTTTGTTGTGTTATACCAAGACCAACCATATAGGATTCATACATGCAGGGGCTTGAGCAGGGGATGGCATAGAGGCATTTGAATCCCTTTCGTTCTACATTCTCGAAAAAATTACACATCAGTCCTAAGTACATATCAACTACTTGTAGATATCCCCATTAGATACGTGCATAAACAATAAGTCATGTTGAAGATTACGGTGCAAAAATGTTATTAATATATGAATTTAAGGTAAAAATCGGTTAGCCTTTTCCTCCTCCCCAAGACTAAATTTAGATTGCCGCCGCCTAAACCCTTACACTTCCTTTCTCCAACAATGTGTAAGTTTCTACTCCATCCCCAAGCCGTCCGTCGCTAAGATATTACAAACATGCTATTTCGATGACCTAATACATTGCCTTTTTCTATTTGCCTTTCTTCGCCCACCAAGTCAAAATTATAAGCTCGCTTGACCTCGAATACTCCCTCAACGTGATCCCGCTGACGAGTGACGTTTACAGGGCAAACTTTTGGGAAACTTGGGTAATCTTGGCCTAGCAAACGATCTATAATAACTCACTCGAAATACAACAAATTAGGAACTACGAGCTTTTTCCCCAACTCCTAACAAAATATAAAATTTATTGACCCAAATATTAATCTCCGAAAGTTTCGACCTAATCAGACACGAAAGATCAAACATACCCCCTTTTCCATTGCAAAATTTTATGTTAAACAACGGGAAACTCGCACAATTTACGACCCTTTTGCCTCAGGGGCTGTGGCGGTCACCGACAATGGAGACATATTTGTTGAGCCTTTCAACTAATTCGAACAAAATGCGTATCTCAAAACTTTTAATTGGTTTTCTTTGGGGCAGTCGAGGCAGGGTAGGATAACAAGGGCACAGGCCAGGGAACTGGTTGCTCTCAAATGACTTTCGACTCTTATAAAGGGCAATAGAACTTTTATCGTCTCATTTCAAAGAACCATTATTATCCTGAAAAATTGCAGATATTCCCGTAAAGTGCCTGTTACATAGACACTAAAGTCTCAACTTAATACTTAAATCGTTCCAGAGATATTGCTGATAAATTCTTTTGACAACCGGGATTCCCATAATTTCTTTTTAAGCTTTGGTGAAAATCAAACTCTTTTTTCTACCAAGCGGATTATTCGAAATCAAAGGAAAATATGGGAAACATAGAAAATCAGAAATATATTTATGGAGGCCTACGAACTGGAGCTCCCCTGCTACAGACTGGAGCTCCTTCTGCCCTCTAGACTGGCTTCTCGATAATCATGTTCCAGTTACCCTAGGTCAATTTGACTTTCAGTACTGGCTTTTCAGCCCCGAAAACATTTTCAAGTTCCTACCTCCCGCCGCTTCCCTAATTATAAAGCTTGAAAGAGTCTGTGTAAATTAGTCCTAACCTATTCTTTTGCTTCCGAAAAATAAATTTAAAAAAACGAAACTTTTTTAAGGAAGTAAAGAGCGAAGTTGAAACTTAAAACCAACAAAAATTATTGCTTCACAGTCTATCAAACACATATCAATAAAAATAGTACAAATAGACCAACTAGCCTAATTATATTTCCCTTTGTTTGAAGAAACCTTTTTCCTTTGTTTATATAAACTAGCGTTTTACTGAAAACACAAAAACCAAGTATAAGAAAACGAACAAAAAAAAAACGAAAAGCGACAATAAAACTGAAAACGAACAGAAATTATTTTGTATATGAAGGGGCTGCTCCCCTTTCCCCGAAATATAAAAAAGATCATTGTAGTGTTGCTTCTACGTTGCTTCTAACTTAAATTAAAAACGGGTAAGATTTTTTTTTTAAGTTTTTTTTTTTATAGCGAAGTAAAGAGCGAAATTGGAGCTTAAAACGAACAAAAATTATTGCTTCACGGTCTTCTAACATATATCAATGAAACTAGTACAAATAAACCAACTAATTATATTTCCCTTTGTTGGTAGAATTATAGTAAACCAGCGCATTACTGAAAACACAAAACCAAGTATAAAAAACAAGAATATTGATTTATTAGTTAAAATGAGCACGTAGCCTGACAACAACAAACTAATCTATAAAACTTTTCATTGTCTTAGACCAGCTGTGACATCAGTAACTTTCAGCATACAATTAAAATTATCTTAAATTCTACAAAGTCATTGAACAGCACACAGAAATATTGGATTGATTTATCAGATAACATTTTGGTCTCACCAGCTATAATACCAATAGTGAGTGATTAATGAAAATATCTTAAATCGTAAGAAATACGCTTTAGTATTACTCAAAATCAAGATCAAATAAGCCATAATATGAACTCTGGAAATCCCATAATTTCTCTATACAGCAGAGAATTTCAAGTTATGATAAAATTTTAAATCTAGTCTATAATCATATATGAAATCATCATGATGATTTCACATCGAACATGTCTACAAACTAATCGTGAAACATCTTTTTCAGAACTAAAAACGAGAGCCAATCATTGGACTGAACCATTGCACAGTAATGTTACCAAATAAAACGAAAAGAAACATAAAGCAACAATCCTAAAATGATTTGTTTTAATACTACAAAAAGTGTCCTTAATCTGTTTGCTTTTATTGTATCAAAAATCCAATATTTTTTTGTGGTTTCAGTAAAGCGCTAGTTTTTTTTTTATAATCCTAAAAACATAGGGAAATATAATTAGTTAGTTTATTTGTACTAGTTTTATTGATATATGTTAGATAGACCGTGAAACAATAATTTTTGTTCGTTTTAAGTTTCAACTTCGCTCTATACTTCCCTAAAAAAAAAAAAACTTTTGTCACCGGATCCGGTCAGGATTTAAAACAAGAGCTCTGAGACACGATATCCTTCTAAATATCAAATTTCATTCATATCCGATCACCCGTTAATAAGTTAAAAATACCTCATGTTTCTAATTTTTCCGATTTAACCGCACCCCCTCCCCCCCAGATGGTCGAATCGGAGAAACGACAATTTCTAATTTAATCTGGTCTGGTTCCTGATACGTCCTAGCTTACATCGTCCTAGCTTACCTGGCCTAAACTGGCTAAAGTGCCTAAAATAGAAAACCAGGAAAGACAGACAGACAGAATTTGCGATCGCTATATGTCACTTGGTAGATACCAAGTGTTATAAAAACGCGATAATGCACTGAATAGATAAACACGAACATCGAGTATTTTCAAACGTCAGGCCTTTCATACTAGAGTTAATCCAAGAATAAATTTGCCCGACATACAAATGTCGGGTAAAGTTGTCCTTTGTCCGACATTTATATAAATACCAATTAATTGATTTTGGTACATATGCAAATAGTCAAAAATAATACGCAAAACAAATTCATTCTAATACGGAAAACTCCCCTTCCACCACATAAAATTCATCTCAGTGCAAAAAAATGATAGTATTTTATAAATTTGAGAAGTATAAGGTTACATACCAAATTACTGAAACTGTTGAATTACTGAAAAAGAATTTTTATAATTTCGGAAGTGTGTTAGATGACAGGATTCATAACCAACCAACTTTTTAATTGAATATCCAGAAATGCAAATAATGGGACCCGAAGGGTATGTCAATTAATTGTGTTGAGAGTTTCTAATTTCAGTCAGCGCAAAAAGCATTAAGAGGGGCGAAAAATTTTATACCTAAATCTTCGATAGAGTGTTTTCAGCAAATTCTTGAAGTTTCTTGGCAATCCGATGGACAGTATAGTAGTGCATACAGGACTTACACACGCCCCTCCAAACGAATGCTTTTGTATAAGCACTTCTATATCCTCTATCTTTTATCGTATAATTCATCTGTTTCTTTTTAAAGCGAGAAGGGTCTGACGACCCGACTTCCTCCCAACAAAAATTTTTCCCGTAAAACGTCCGAGAAATTAGACTGAGTTCAAGAAATGCCAACATAAATAGCTTAGGGTGCTTCGCAATCCCACAAAAAAAATGAAAGTACAATATCTTGCTTATGGTGAAATTATGATGCAATCAGTCAAGCATTATCGCTCAAGAGTTTTCATATCAAACAATTAAATTGCACTTTCAATTGCACAAGTCAAATGAGTACTGACAATCATAAAATCTCGGATAATTTCATTTTTTTTTTATTATCGAATCATTTGCGGTTGTGCGTATATCCAGTTTTTTCTAATCAATGGAATGCAATTTCATGCACAAATGATTATTAAACAAAAGAATAGTAAAAACGAAAGAAGCACCAACAATCGGTGTCTAGCCCCCATTTAAGGCGCCAGTTAAACAAAAAATGAAGTGCTGCTCTGTTTGTTTGTTATTCTGTCCATTGGATTTGCAGCTAAACTATTCAAGGTAAAAACATGAAATTTCTGCAAAATAACTTTGGAACCGCTAGAATAAATCTGAAATATGAAGTCATGATTATAAACATGTGAATTCAAAAGACTCGGTCTGCCTACCTTAGCGAGCGGAGAGAGAAGACGACAGGAGTCTTTATTAACGAGGGCTTGACGCCCGGCCCCAGCGACCTGAAGGAGGTGACAAAATGGAGGCTCTTTTGCAATTATATATATATATATATATATATATATATATATATATATATATATATATATATATATATATCTATATATATAAAAATAAGTTGTCTGTCTGTGGATGGATGGATGGATCAGGTGACGTCACCTGAAAAAACTGGATTAGGTGACGTCAAAACTGAAAAAACTAAAAAAAGGCAAAAACTACAAAAAAAACTAAAAACTAATAAAAAAAATAAAAAAGCTAAAAAACTAAAAAAAACTATAAAGGTAAAAACCAATAAAAAACTAAAAAAAAAACTGAAAAAACTAAAAAAAGGCAAAAACTACAATATTATGGCGCGTAACGACTTACGCGCGCGGGGGGGCTTGGGAGGGGCGCGAAGCGCCCCCACCAACTAGGTGTTGGGGTGGCGCGAAGCGCCACCCCAACAGCTAGTATATATATATATATATATATATATATATATATATATATATATATATATATATATATATATATATATATATATATATATATATATATATATATGTGTGTGTGTGTGTATGTGTGTGTGTGCTTGTGTTTGTGTGTGCGTTTGGCAGAGTATCTTCAGAATTTATCTTCAACACTTATCTCTAAGGGGTCGTGATTTATCTGGTTTTATATATGTAGATGACATTATTCTATAGAATCGTCTTAACTGCTTTAATTAAGAATTTCGATTCCTTTACTAATGTGCTGGCAGATAGAGTCCTTTATATCAGCGTTATAAAAGTCAAATTTTCCCAACCTTAACTAATTCATGATATAAATATTTCATTTTATGCTCTGGTCTCTTCTGGGTTACCTTTTCGTGCTTCAGCTCGAGATGCTAAGTCAATCAAGATTTTTATAGATTCAAGCAAAATTTAGATATGCATTTGGATCAACAATACGGCTATGTGATGTCTTGATATTTCAGGTTCTCTCTTTAACGAAGTAGTCTCCATCCGCAAATTATTTATCCATCTTTTCTGTATTGTTATTTCAAAATCCATGATTTTTCATCAATTCGCGTTTTTGATTTCAAATATGGTAAAGTTTTACTAGGTTTTCCAATTTGGTTTAGTATCAGGAAATTAATCTTAATGTTTTTCCCAGTATTAACAAATACTTAAACAAAAACTGAAATGTAACGAGGGCCGGAGGTCAGAGCTGCTGGCTGTAGTAAGCCAAGCGAGCGAATGGAGGCGATATCAGGCTATAATTGCAAGGTGTGAAGGTCTTGGCGAGCTGAGGGAGGTTACAAAAAGCTGACAATTCTAACTTTTTGCAAGCGTTAAGACCGAGGGTGGTTGAGGGGAGCGGTTATCTCCCTCATATACTCATATACAGGATAACCGCATAGGGGAAGCAACGAATGAGGTAAGGTTCCAAGAGGAACGTATGTACCTCAGACTAGATTGACGAATATGACATTACATTTTGGGAAGCAGGGTATAATTCTTCCCTGGGCCCGAAAAAGAATAGTTTTCGCTTATCGCTGAGTCGGAGCTTATAGTTTTGTGAGGTGAAGAGGGGTTTAATAGTCCATTTCCAACTATCTGAAGCTGTGTCGCCTATGTTTCTTATTTCCCGCCATGTTCCTACTTTCGAGAGAAAGCCCAATTCAAGAAGGCACGCAAACAGCTATCAGTTTTAAGTTAAAGTTATGCTGAAGTCTCAAAGTGCTTGAAACATGCGACGGTTCCCTGACCCCGTCACCAAAATATTTTCTTAGAATGATTGATACAAAATTTTCAGATAAAAAGGGAAATTTGATCTCCGTTTTCATGTGAAAACTGTGGGATCCACGGTGCTGCCATGCATTGTTACAAGTAATTTACATCGGTGATTTTGGCTTTACTTATTTTGCATTCTACGTTTGGGACTAGTCCCCGAAACCGCGCCAAAATTAAATTCAGCTGCGGCGTACCGAAAAATTTTCAACTTCACACCGCCAAAAAACTGATCGGCGGCGCGCCGTCAATTGATCGGTATTTTATCTATTTTTTGAATTTTTTTGCTTAAAAATTCGACAAATGGGGAATTTAAAATTTAATGGAATTTAAATTTTAAAAATTAAATCAAAATAAATTTATTTGAACCGTATCTGGTGCAAGAAACCACAAGGGAAACCTCAAGGAAATGTGATGTATATATCTTACTCGATATCTGGATATCCTGGTCTTGCAACCTACATTCCACTTCTTTGACTGCCATATATTTTGCAATTCCTTGATGTCTCTCCCGTTCATTACAATATTCAGAAAAAAAAATCAAGGTTTATGTCAACTTCACGTTGTTTTTCCTTCAATGACATGGCAACGAAAACTAAAGGTGAAAGTAAAGAGTACGGTATTAAACTTTACAGCTCTTACTGGTAATGCTGATATCCGTTTCATTGCTCTTCAGCCAGGAAGTGCAATGGGGAGTTGGGGGCCAGACATCCTTAGCTTTCTCATACTCGTCCTCTTTACCTTCTCCATATTTCTTCAGGTACCCATTTAGAACTGGTTTGACTCTGTTTAGGCATACAAAATCACGCCACTGACCCCCGTTACAAACTAAATAACCAGCAACACCAGGATTCGAACACTTGTCCTAACGCACAAAGGATTTTTAAGTGTAGCGTGCTAATTTTGAACCAACTTTGGTAGAAAATTAGGGGTTAGCTAATTGGCTTGGAACTTCTGAAACATTGCCACATGGTGCCACACTTGCCTCTAAATATTAAGTTACACAGTCCACACAAAATGCAGGGACGGTTATCCACTATTGCATTACAGAACGCAAGTTTTATGGAAGTCAGCGCATTTTCTTTCTTTGAGGAAGGGGTTCTGGAAACTCTCTAGTTTGTAGTTTTTATGGCCAAATTCTCGCGATTCCAATGAATAAAGAGAGAGGATTTAACTTACAGTATCTCTTCAGCTTGAGGAATATAATTAAACTACGCATGTGATTAGGCTGTAAAATGGAATTTTACTCCCTAATGATTATATGATATTTTTATAATTAAGTAAAGGGTCATATTTACATAATACTATTAGGCGGTTTTAATGTAAATCTGTTTATTTTGATAAGATGCTATTTATTTAGTATTTTCTAAATTTTTTGGGCCTGGCCCAGTATGTTCCAGCACCACATTATACAGGGAATTAGAAATAATATTTTCCCAGTGAATCTTCTACATCTAATGCCTTTTGTAATTAACAAAAACAATATTTAAATAAAATCAATTTCTGCCCAAAACAATGCATTTTCATATACATAATGATGAATGGTGGCATAATCATAGGTAATAATCATAAATGACGTAAAAAGTAAAAATTATATTTCAATGTGTAAAAAAGTTACTTCTCTGGGCTACATCTCTGCCTGTTCATTTTTGTTTCATTTTTTATCTTGATTTAATTTCTTAGTTTCGGTTCATATTGGGCCCAGTCGCTGCTTATTTACAGTTTATTACCACAACAACTACAACTACTACTTATAGCTCACTGCAGCACCAAGCCGCCTGAGGCCAACACAGCTACGCACGCTCCTCCTCCAACCTAATCTATTCAAGGCCTCCCTCTTTACACCCTCCCAGGAAGTTCCCGTTTACTTTAAATCTTTATTTATGGCATCCTCCCAACCCAGACAAGGACGACCTGCTTTCCGTGTAGCCCCAGACGATTGGCCAAAACATCAAACACGATAATACATCCTTAACCAACAGTTACAGCAGTACACTTGCTGTAGGACTCCTCATTAGTAAAGGAGGATCAAAGTTCTAGTCGCTCTGTAGTAAAAATTTGAAGTACAAGTAAGACATAAAAATTCCGGCAGCAGCTAATAAGAGACAAAGCGAGAAATTCAATGTTTTGTACTTCATCAAAGAAAAGGAGGCTTCTTGATTACTGGCGACCAGGATGCAGATGAGGACGAAAGTTATGATGTTGGCATTTAAGGCACCCTTTAAAAAAATGTTTAGAGGATAGCTTTTTCAGGGGCTTTTTTTTCAGTTTTGAAGCATTGTAAATGTAAAAGTTAAACTTAGGCGTAAAAGCTAAGGGTAGATTAAAATAAATATGATATTGAAAATGAATAGAAACTAAATATTAAAAAAATGTATGAAAGTAGAGAACAGCATTAGAGCTTAAATAATCAGTAATTAATCTACATAGGGGTTGATACTTCCCAACATCTCACTGTCTACGCTACAGTTACTATTGTTTCTCGATGCTTCACGGTTGGATCTTCTCACTTAGGAGTAATGTAATAAGAGTTTAGAAATAAAGTGCGTCTTAGCCCTTTAGCCGTTAACTATGGTATGGGCGGACGGGTTGAATACTTCTGATTTTAGAAGTTTGGTGAATATTTTACATATATTTGTTCAACCAAACGAAGAGATCATTTATAAAGAAGATTTTCAACGAATATCAGCGCTAGTTGAAACTCATTTTAATTATAAATTATTATATTGTAACGAAGAGGACATAATTCAAGTGAAAGATAATGTAAAGTCCATAATAGACAAGTAAATTCAAAACATTTTGAAGGGAATCCAAAGTTTTTGCATGTGCCATTGAGTAGTGGATTTTGCCTTGTATTTTTCTCTTAGTAATCTAAGAAAATAATTCGGCGGTGCGCCACCCTCGCCCGTATTGGCGGGGCACCGAGCCTTTACGGCGGCGGTGCACCGCAGATTTTGGGCGTGGCTTTGGGGACTGTTTGGGACTAATGCAGTAGAGTAGTATCACATATGCCATGTAAACTTTAAAAGTTCTCTCATTAGTCAAGAGACTGAAGCCTTTTGCTCATTTCTTAGTAGTGATATTAGAAAGTACACCCACAACAAGAAAATAAAATTTGAACTAAGAGAGATCCGTTTTATTTGTGCTTCTTTTTTCTTTTTATTCCGAACACGAACAGTAAACCTTTAAAGGTGCACGACATCATTTCTATTGCACAAAAACTAGTTTATGAGATACAACTTATATGAAAAATTTCAACAGGGTGGCAACTTTCATTGATGTGGTCAAAACTAGAAAAAACAATCGAATAATGACTCTGCGCAAGAAAACATAAAATCCTGATTCGGTTACTAGCCAAGCTGAAGGCGAAAAGTGGGCCTCTGGGCTCTCCGCCACCCCCGTCCCATTTTTAATCAGAAAGGCAGGCATTTTGCACCAATATTATTGCATTATTTTATATCATATTATTGGGAGCAAAAGTGGCTATTTTTCTCTAACAACCCCATCCCCTATCCTACCCCTTTTTTCGCAAACTTTTTCTGCAGAAATGCATGATCATGCAGGTGATTTTCATATATGATATGTTTGATTGGAGGATTCAAAGTGGGCCCATTGCCTCTTTAACACCCTGTCCCAACTGCCAACAAAACGCGGGATCTGTTGATCCCGCGTTACCGCACCAAGGCATACCGCATACCGCACCAAGTTTGACGCAGAATCATGGAAAGGTTTGTCCCGTACATTTGGAGAGGCACACAGTGGGCCTGTGTTCCTTCCAACATTCTCTGCTTCTTCCACCGTCAATTAATCAGTAGGAAGATCGTTGCGTTGTACCTTGCTTCAACCCGAAGCAGACAAGGATTTTTAATTAGTATGATTTGAGAATAAAAGTAGGCCAAAGACCCCGTGCCATCAACCATCAACCTTTTAGTGCAAAGTTCGGCATGTTGCACCTTGTTCCAACTAGGAACGGTCAAGAATTTTCAGTCCAATTGATTGGAGGATCAGGGTCAGCCCCCTTTTCTCCCCTACCTCCAGCTCTTTACCATAGATGTAGGGATGCTGCACCTTGTTTACAACTATAACGTGCAACGTGTGATCTGAGGCAGAAAATAGGCCCATAGTCTTTCCCTCAAAGTTTTTAGCAGAAAGGTGGGGATGTCACACCTTGTTTGAAACGGAACCTAGTGAGGATATTCAACGTGTATTGATGGGAATACTAAGTTCCATTAAGGCCCCAATTTAAAACGTTTCGTTTTCAATAAAAATCATAATCTCTAAACTTTAAAATGTCGAGTAAACACTGTCAAAGAATAATATCGACTCGAAGAGTCTTCTGACCTTAAAACAGCGTACGGTACCCTCAGTGGCTCAGATTATATTTATGATGCTGATAAAGAAAAGTGGGAAGTTCTGGAGTTACAAAAATTAGACTTTTGCAAGATCCCCTATTTGTGACACTACTATATTTAGTAAAATTTATGTTCAAAATTTAAGGCTATTTTTAAAGTATACCATTTTTATGCCAGAGAAGTCTCTTTAAACTAATAATCATAAAAAATTTTACATGCGAAGACTCAGTGTTTATGGGTGTGTGCTCTGGGGACAGGCGTTCGCCGATAAATGTTAAGGGAAGAATTCTTATCTATCACCCTATTTGCAGTTATATGTATTATCAATATATGGATACTACAAAAAAGCTGAAAAAAGGGAACAAACTGTCGACTAACACTAACATATTTCCAGGTAAATCATGGCTCAAGGAAGATCAGACGAAGACTACAAAAGAAGATGAAGTAACGGATAAAGTTCCTAGTCTCAATTCACAAACCTCTACTTAAATTATTACTGCAGAACAATAAGAAATGTAAATTTATTATTTAAACCTTGCATAGGTTAATCTCAAAGGGTGGCGATGGGCTAGATAATAGGTGATGGGATTAACAATTAATAGTTTTCATAAGGAATTGTCATGTCCAAATCTAAAGGAAGCGTTTCAAACTAGTCCTGTAGATGACCTGCTGTGCTTCTAAAAGAGTTCCTTAAGAACTGGTCGTTTTCACAGAGGTATATTCGCTTTATAAGAGACACGAGAGACATGTCACGAATTGGACAGAAAATCTTTCAGCACATTTAGCTCGAAAGTACCAAAAACATTAATTTACTACACACCAAATTGAAGTAATATTATTTAAATGCAGTTTTTATAAATTTTTCTTCTACAAATCGTTGATAAAAACTTCGCCAGCAAAAAACTTTAAAACCCTTGTTTTGGTTCTGCAATAAATTCTAAAAACTTGGAATACGATCTGTGGTTCTTAGTTTTTCGTCCAAGTTAATGTGCTACCAGAAATGTCTCAATTATCATTCCTCATAGAACCAATAGTCGACTGTCAACCAATGCTTAGCAGAGACATATTTAGTGGGGGAGGGGGATAGACCTCCTTATGAACAGACGTTTGAATATTTTCCATTGATAGCTTTCAGTTAAATTTTAGTTCCTCGGCCAACTATTAAGAACCCCGAGAACTTCATGCTTTTTGCAGTGAGATTCAAAGCGTGACAAAGTCGTCTTACCAGTTCGACAAAAAACAAAAACCAACAAATAAAATGAAAACCTCCAATACAAACACATATAAAATTAATATATATTTTCAAGACGAAAAAATACACCGATAGGATTTAAGAACAAAATCATGTATGTTAAAAACAGTCGGTTTGAATTGAGATTTCTGCTTTTATTTTCCACTTTCTTTATAACTAGTTTCTAACTTTTTTTTTGCTAGTTTATTAAGTTAAAAATTACCAAAATGCGCAACAGGAGCATTTAAAAATTACCAGAATTACCAAAATGCGCAACATACATCATCAGTTACTTACTTTTCACTGATTTCTTCTATTGTGGTGCAAATAAACGTTAAGAACCAAGCCCGGTCTTTTCTTCTTTTCAACCATTCATTTTGGTTATAACAATATGAAATTGGAAAAGCGAACTTTCAAGTTAAAAGCACAATTAAAGGGGGGAATAGACAAAAATGTGGCCAATTTTAGCATTCTCTACTTGGGTAAGCATCACTGGAGTCCACATAGTTCCAACCCAAAGAAGATGGATTGCGTGATTTCTCACTGGAGGTTTCTCATTAATTCAAATCCAAAGGATGATACACAAGACAGATAACGTCATCAGAGATGCATTTGACGTTTTCCAATTTTTTTAAGAGTTTGGAAGGGGGGAGGTAAAATTTAGATTTGCAACTTTGCAATTTTCAATTCTATAACGCGCAATCGTTTTTGTTTTTTTTTTTTTTTACTAGACAGATACATAGAAATGTAAGTAAAAATTACACCCATGCTAAGGCATTGTAGTCACCCCCCCCCCCTGATCAGCCACTAGTATAAACCTAGCACAGAGTAAGAATCCTCTGCTTCAGATTCTTGCCGCACTTCTAACAACTATCAATACAAAAGAATCATTCTAGTTCAGAATAACTCTTTTTTTCAGTTTTGGACTGAAAAGGGTACATAATACAACAAAAGTTGCACACTTCTATTAAGAACATTCACATTTTTCCAATAGAAAATTTTCATTAAGTAAAAGAAATAAACAAAGAAATTTAAGCAACTATAAAAATACTTCTTTTATAGAAGCTAAACGGCAGATATCCACTAAAATCAACTATATGAGGACAGCTACTTGAGACCGTTGTTAATGCGCCAGTAGAAATCTAGTAGAAAAAGTGTCACCAGTCGTACAATTTTTGCCGTTGTTATTTATAAATAATTGTAGCTTTAACTGTATTTGTTTCCGTGTGTATTTATATTTATATGCAGCATCTGAGTAAATTTGAATAAATAGTTTTAACACAGCCTTCTTTTTTTAACTTGATTTTCGAACAATTTCCTTCTATTTCCAAGTGAAGGAAATAAAATACAGTAGCTATAAAACTGAAACTACATGGTAAGAGCGAAGGTGACAAGAGGTGTTTTTCGAAACAAGAATAAATCCCTTACCACAAGCTGTTTTGCAGAAAGATGGACCTTTGGTACTTTTTTAAAGCCAAAATAATACATGAATTTTCAGAATGATTGCATAATAACTCTTCAGCAGAGAAACAATTTTTCATCGATTGGCTTTAAATTAATGAGCCAAGTACCTTAAGCCAATGGGACATTAGAATAATAATTTACAGAGGTGAGCAGTCCTACACCGACCTTAGCTCGGAAGAACTCAGATCCAATCGAAACGTATGGGGCAAGAATCCTGAAGCAAAGGGAGAAAGGAGACAGATTTCCCAAGACAAACACAACTTGCGACCTACCTTCCTTACGAAAGTATCCAGCTTCCCTTGGATTTGATAAGCACGTAGCCACATTTGAGAAGAGTTTCCCCCAAAAAATTTAGACTGCGAGTTACTGCAGTCCAGACACAAAGAGGTATCAAAATAACAAAGGCGGGGATTCCCAAAACCGTCAAAATTTGAAACCTCTCAGAGCGTTGGACATAGAGGTCGGCGGTCTACAAAGTCTTTAACGAAACCTCCTTGTCTTTAGGTTAGACTTCAAGTGCATTAAACCTCAATGGCAAACTTCTTACCTTTCACTTCTTTTTGTCACTACCCAAGTAAGCAATCTCATAAGTAAACAATCTCATGAAATTCGTTGCCATTTAATCAATAAAAATATTTCCCATAGTTCCAACTTTTACAATAGTTAGCAACTCTAAAGTTTACCAACTGATCGCTCGGCAGCTTTCCTGCCACATGCCTGTGCTCAAATATATCCCCTTGGTTGCCCGCGTTTGTCTTTATTATTGAATATCCTAACGAGTGTACCGCCAGACTAGAAGCAAAAAGAGGACATGTACACCTTCAAACCCATCCCCAACAGAAAAAAAGGAAAGCGTGTTGCACCTTGTTTGAAGTAAAATCATGCAAGGATTCTGAATCCGTGTGATTGGAGGACTAAAGTGGGATCTGGTCCCCACTCCGTTCTCGCCTGTTTAGAACAAAGGTAAGTACGTTGCACCTCGTTTGTCTTGGAAAAATGCAGGAGCTTTTATCTGCATAGTTGGGGTACCAGTAGCTTCAATCCTATCATCTTTACTACGATGGTTATCTCTCGTTCCCAGCTCATTTCAGCATTATCACGAAACGTTTTCTATCGAATTTTTACTTAGAACTGACAAAAATATAGAATAAAAAGATATTAAGATTTAGACTATCTCTTGCATTGCTTGACCAATACTGTTTCATTCCTGATATATTTGGATAACAACATAATTAGTGGCGCTAAGAATATATCAAGAAAGTCAAAACAATCTTTAAATTGTTATCCTTACCAGAGAAAGTCTCCTTTTTAACCTTACATTTTCCTTACAGTCATCTAAACTGGATAATCATGGATCGTTAATGTACTACTAAATTTCATTAGTCAGTTATTATTGAAGGCCAAGATACTTATCCTAAACTTAAATCGATAGAATATTCACAAATTTATTAAACAAAACAAATACTCTAAGCGTTTCTCAAAGTACCATAAATCTTTAACTAATGTTGACCCCAAAGAAGAGGAAAATAGGGAAAATATTATTCTTGTTAAATGCTAAGACTCTCAAACATTTACAATATTTTAACTTACTTCAACAAATTGAGGACAAAGTAACCTAATGGTTTGTTAGACTCATCACGCTTATCCGTATTAATACATCTTTGAATCAGTATGGCATTTAACGCTGAAATGTCATGTAATCATTCCAACTATTTATTTTAGTGATTTAAAATAAAATATAATTAATTAGCGTCACACCTCACCTTCGCATGGATACCAAGGAAGGGTCCCGATTTATGTCTGGAGTCCGTCCCAAGAGCGGTAGGCTACCCTATAATCCTTTGAAAGACCCAATACATACCAGTGTTCATCGGCAACACTTTGTCATATCCAAAAAGCTTTGTGATAAATTCTTCGTACTCTCCAAGAACATCAGAATAAAAAGCACGAGATGTCAGCGTCAACTTTTCACTTTGTTTCTTAAGGGCGTCAATAATTTTAGGATGACAGTGTCCTTGATTGACTGCTGAATAAGCACTCAAAAAATCGTAGTATTTCCGACCTTCAACATCGTACATGTAAATTCCTAAAATAATGAAACAATGTGAACACCTCCTATTCTTCTTCTTCAAACAACCTTGAAACCTTGAACAAGTTGATTCTTTAAGATTTACAGTTTTATACATAATATCTGCAACGTTGTAAACATAAACACGATATACTCAAATGGACAGGTTTGAAAAACAGCATATTCGCCTGATAGGTAAAACACAAATGTTAATCCAATTTCTTTTGACAATGATTTATTAGAGTTATATAATAGCACACACATACTCTATTTTAAAGAATAAAAATTGATAAAAAGTCCAGAAAACCAACGCAAAGTGGATATCAAATTCTTAAGTTAGATTTATCGGACAAATAAGATTACTTATCTTTACCGTTTCTCAGACAGGAGGATTAATCCGGATTACTTCTTGAAAATACTAGATTCCAACATAACTAAAGAGAATGTTAGGATACCTTACTTTAAAGCGGTCTAAGCTATAAACTTAAACTAATCAAATAATATAATATCAATCCAAACTTCTTTTTTCTAATTTATCAAGTTTAAAAATTATATACTACTACTACTACTAAAGACTCACTGCAATACAAAACTCCCTGGGGCCAACACAGCTGTGCACGCTCCCCCTCCACCCTGACCTGTTCAAAGCTTCACTTATTATCCTTCTCCCGTGCAGCTTCAATCTCCTCTGTATTTGTTCGTATGACCTCTTCCCACCTTGTTTGGTTAAAACCTGCTTTTCGTTTGGCCCTGATGGATGGCTAAAAAATACAAACTTTGGCAACCTGTCGTTCTTCACCTCTAAACGTGACCCGGTCATCTTAGCCTTTCTTTCGTAATAGCCTTAGATAGCGGAATTGGACCATTTTTCCAAACAGATTACTTTTTGGTACATGGTCATTCAGATGGGTGCCTACAAATTGTCAGGTTAGACCATTTTAACAAATTTTCCTCAGTCTTTCAAAGCGTCCATGTTACACAGTCATCCTCGACAACTGTCAAGTTCATGGCTTTCCATATTCTAGCCTTATTTTGCAGACTTCTTTTCATAATAATCCTACCAAAGTAAGTAGACACATCCACTTTAACTGTTTCACTATTACCTGACATCACCTTCATCCTCATTTATTTCTAATTAAAGCAACTTCATCTTCTTAATATTGAGTTTCAAACCTATTCTCGCACCCTGAAGTCTCGAAACCTCCGAAAAGATTTTTTTATTTAGGACACTCAGATCATATGAATAATATCTGTCTGGGAAAGTTCTACCTTCCCATTACATACAGTTCAACGTTCGATTATTGCCTGTGCCAGGTTTAATATTGATTGAGTTACAACTTAATATTGAGTTTCAAACCTAATCTCGTACCCTGAAGTCTCGAAACCTCCGAAAATACATTTATTTCGCTAGCTTTTTTTTTATTTAGGACACTCAGATCATACAAATAATGTATGTCTGGGAAAGTTCTACCTTCCCATTACATACAGTCCAACGTTCGATTATAGCCTGTATTAGGTCCCTTAGGACAAATTCTATGAAAATAGCCCATATGAAAATAGCCAATTCTATGAATAGCCATGAAGGAAGGACGTAACCCTGCTTAGCTTCTAACGTCACACTGAACAGGGAGCTAACCTCACTTCTTACCTTGACCGCAACAATATTATTCTCTAACATAGTACTAACCTGTTTAATTTACTTACAGGGTATACAAGGATAGGACCACCTGAAAAGCTTTTGTATCAGGTGAATCTAAGTGACTAAGCCGACTAAGTGGGTCTGATAATTAAGACATTCCCCAATTATTCAAGAGTGGAAATCTGGTCGACGCATCTTTTCCTTCCCTGAAACTATTCTAGTCGTCTCTAAAAACTTTATCTGTAAGATATCTTAGTCTTATGAGTCAGCATGCTAGGTAATTTGCATCTTAAAGTAATCAATCAAATGCCTCTGTAATTGCCGCGTTCTATCTTGTTATCTTTCTTGGAAAGGGTTTTTTAAAAAAAGATTCAGATAGTCAGGTACTAATTTTCTTCAAAATCATGTTCACAATCTTCAGTGTTTGATTCTCTTTTATATATAATATCTCACCGTATCCCAACTACCATATATCTAAGACCCCAACACCACGCCGGTTTTCTGAGGCTGATTCTTTTCTTAGGAAGGAATTTCAGATCTGTTCAAAACACCCCGAGTGAAATATCGTTCAAATCCAAACAAACAGACGAGTTTATCAAAGCTCTTCAGAACTCCGAGGGCATGTTCTACATAATAATACGCCTAGATTCAAGGAAAACGCAAAACAAGCAATAGCACTTAAAAATCTGTAGGATCAAGAATCTTTTTTCAGGCTTTTTAATCTTTCGCTAATCAATCAGCGATAGCGTTCGCTTTCCTCCGTGTCTGTGTTGTCATGATACCTGTGGTTGAACTCAATGAAACCCAGTAATCACAGTATTATACATTTCAACCCAGTGTGTGTCACAATAAACGACTTTTGTTCTTCAATGCAGCAGACCAAAGAAAAATCTAAGAACTCAGTTCGTTTGGGGGAAGAGAAAGCAAAACAACAACATCTTGTAAACACCTTATATCATTTAAATTAGGCCCAGCTTGAAAACCTTAACGAGGATAAAGTCTGAAAAATGGAAGCCGCAATGCATGTAAAACAAGTGGATGCTGCTTTTTATCTCTATTCTAGCAGGCAGGAGCGTCGCAACGGAGGAGAGGGGGAGGGAAGCAGCCAAAAACTTTTTAGATCCACTAAAACGTGGATCAAAGGTCTTAAATTACATTGAACCTGAGAAAAAAAGGAGTAGTTACAGCAGAATTTCAGAAAATACAAAATTTCAATCTGATTTTGAAACCAATCCCAAGATTTGGTAGAAAAGCTCTAAAATTCAGTGGCACAACTTATAAATTCTGCGAAGAAAGTCTCGAAGTGATAAGCCTAATTATTAAATTTGGAATCAAAACCTAAAATCGTTCTGCAAATCTGAACAAAAAGTCAACGACTTGGTTGAATTTCGCACAAAATTTCAACCTTCTTCCTCTCTTCTTTCTGAAACCCAAGTGAATTTTCTGGAACGTGTATGATAAAATGCAAAACTCGCTAACTCTGCATTTTCGTAGTTCCGCCAAAATGGCCCAATTTAAAGTAAGAAAGTAAAATCTGTCTCTGGCATGAAATAAGTTCTGGTTTCACCTATTTAATTTTTCACCTTGTTTCACCAAAGTGGAACAGTGAGCAATAAAATAAAATAAGCAAAGATGGCCTTGGTTGCAAGGGTTCAAGAATATACTTTCAACTCATTGCATCTTGGAAATATTCTTAACTTGGAATCTTTTATTTGAACTACAGGTTTCATTTGCGTTTTAAAACAAAAATAACGATTGAAAGTATTACCCCCCCCCCCAGTTTTAGTATACAACATTAAAACAAATCAAAACTATTGCTGTTTCTTCATTACTACCATAGATCCAAAGATTTCAAATCATTTGTTAATATACGACATTGTGGGGTCGTTATATGAACGTAGAAAAAAAATTTGCAGAAAAGGACATTTGTAGCCCTCTAGATTCTAAATATTTTGCCGCTTTGCAGCATACTGAGTCACTTGAAAGACGGATACTGATAAATCCTTAATTCCAAGATTAAAACTGAGTAAAAACGAAAATTTGCAATAAAATCCGCAGAAAACTAGAGCAGAGGGATGGAATGACCGAGGAAATGAAAAATTACAAGTAATGACGTGAAACAGTTCTTAAGAGTGAATAGTCTTAATAGATGTATAAAAGCAAAATGAACTCTTTAAATAAAAATTTTGTATTACTGTGAGCCATTTCAAATAAATCATCAAACTATGCTGCAAGAAATCGACAGGACTCAAGTAAGTGAGAAAACAAGCTAAATACGAAAAAATTATGAAATTTCTGGGGAAACAGGCCCTAGGCCCCCCATTCCCCTCAAATACACCACTACCTACTTTGTCTGTAAGCCCTCATTCCTATTTCCTGGTTAGAAATCAATATTGATGGACTTCTACGAAGGTACTTAGCACACTAGTTTGCCTGGCAAACCGAAATCAACAAATCAAACAGTTCGTGGTAATCAAACATCAAACAGTTCGTGGTAACGAACTGTAGTAAGGAGCGACCCGGCTCAATAGTAACCAAAACTCTAAAAAATGGAATTTTGGTACCAATAGCTACATCAAAAGAATCGCATTTTTAAGCTGATTTTAAATATATAAGTTTCATCAAGTTTAGTCTTACCCATCAAAAGTTACGAGCCTGAGAAAATTTGCCTTATTTTATAAAATAGGGGGGAATCCCCTAAAAGTCATAGAATCTTAACGAAAATCACACCATCAGATTCAGCGTATCAGATAACCCTACTGTAGAAGTTTCAAGCTCCTATCTACAAAAATGTGGAATTTTATATTTTTTGCCAGAAGGCAGATCGCAGATGCGTGTTTATTTGTTTGTTAGTTTTTTTTCTTTTCCCCAGGGGTGATCGTATCGACCCAGTTGTCCTAGCATGTTGCGAGAGGGCTCATTCTAACGGAAATGAAAAGTTCTAGTGCCCTTTAAAGTGACCAAAAAATTGGAGGACACCTAGGCCCCCTCCCACGCTAATTATTTTCCCAAAGTCAACGGATCAAAATTCTGAGATAGCCATTTTATTCAGCGTATTTGAAAAACCTTATAACTATGTCTTTGGGGACGACTTACTCCCCCACAGTCCCCGTGGGAGGGGTTACAAGTTCTAAACTTTGACCAGTGCTTACATATAGTAATGGTTATTGGGAAGTGTACAGGTGTTTTCAGGAGGATTTTTTGGTTGGAGGCAGGGGTTGAGAAGAGGGGAATATGCTGGGAGAACTTTTTCATCGAGGAATTTGTCATGGGGGAAGAAAATTTCCATGAAGGGAGCGCAGGATTTACTAGCATTACTTAAAAAAAAACAATGAAAAAATAAATATGAAAAAGTTTTTTTTCAGCTGGAAGTAAGCAGCAGCATTAAAACTTAAAACGAACAGAAATTATTACCCATATGAGGGGCTCCCCTCCTCCTAATACCTCGCTCTTTACGCTAAAGTATTTTTAGTAATTTCAACTATTTATTCTGCGGCTTTTGTGATTCAGGGGTCATTCTTAATGAATTGGGACAAAATTTAAGCTTTAGTGTAAAGAGCGAGGTACTGACGAGGGGGCGAAACCCCTCATATATGTAATAAAAACATGAGAATACAAAAGTTCTTTACGTAAGCTAATTTATAAGTTACGTATATCTTTTACCTATAAAAAAATTCGTAAAAATTAAAAGTTCTAGTTGCCTTTTTAATTAACCGAAAATCGCAGGGCAACTATGCTTCCTCCCCCGCTCTTTTTTTCTCAAAATCATTCGGTCAAAATTATGAGAAAGCCATTTAGCCAACAAAAAATAAATATACAAATTTCGTTTTAATTATTCCTCTGCGGAGAGCCAAAATCAAAACATGCATTGATTCAAAAACGTTCAGAAATTAAATAAAAAAAACAAGTTTTTTTTTTAATGAAAGTAAGGAGCGATATTAAAACTTAAAACGAACAGAAATTACTCCGTATATGAAAGGGGCTTTTCCTTCTCAACCCCCCGCTCTTTACGCTAAAGGTTTTTACTGTTCTAAAACGTAGAGTTAAGAGAAAGAGTCAAACTTTAGCGTAAAGAGCGGGACATTGAGAAGGAAAAGCCAGCCCCTTTCATATACGGAGTAATTTCTGTTCGTTTTAATGTCGCTCCTTACTTTCATTTAAAAAAACTTGTTTTTTTTTATTCAATCACTGCAAAAACCAAAGGCTAAATAAGACAGACTTGCCGCTGTATGGTACCGGCGGGACGCATGCACACCGTCGAAATTTTTCTTCAAGTCGGCGTGTCTTTCATCATTGTTGTGCTGCTGACAAACTGCCGAGGCGTCGGGGTCTAATGTAACTATTAACCCCATTAAAATGTATTTTTAAATGGTTTTGATTTAGTGTAGCATGATATTTTATTTAAAAACCTAGTTGTGGAGTTTTCTGTAAATCCTCACTTGATTTCTTTGGTCTATAGAAAAAATTGTGCAAACAGTGAAAGACTGTAAAGCAGCAGCAAATTAAGAAGCATAAGTTCAACTGAATTAAGATCCTATTATAATATCTGGGGAATATTGACCAATGATAGTAAGGATTTACATTGCTCTAGACATCAACAATGCTTTGCAGTTTATTTATGTTTAATGAGTCATTAGATCCATAGGAGAAAGTAGTCAAAAACTATTGAATAAGTTTTTGTTCCAATCCGTTTTCCTTTTCCATTCTGTCATCTTTTAACCATATTATGGTTTACGCCCCCCAGTGCAAGCTTATGATATGTTAATCCTCCTCTGTTTTATGGTTTTAATGTTTAAACGGGAGACAAAAATTCTGGTATCATGTGATGGAAAATGAATTTTTTAGTAATGGATCTATGGCCAAAATAGCTGAGATTTGCCTTTACAAATCTCCTGAATGAAAGTTTTCATCTTTCTTTTTAGATGAAAATAAGTTAAAGATAAGTGAAACAGGAAAATAGGACATTTTCTCTATTTGTTCAATGAAATTAGATCTCTTTCTAAGAGAAAGCATAACCAAAACAATAATTCTGGCAGAATAAATCCAAAACTAATCAATTCAACAAAATAAGTACATTGCCATTTCAGAGCAGTTTAAAGGCATAGACTTGTGTCTACCACACTTTAGAGAGAGCAGAGATATTAAGCCAATGTGTATAAAATTACATACTGCTATCATCTCCATCCATGGGACTTGAGAGATTAAGAAGATGAATTGTCAGCTGAATTGTTACCTTTCGAGTGCATTTTAAAGCATTTTTCAGAGAAGTCCTCAAATCAACCTTGTTGATCCCACTTCTCCTTGCGGAAGCATGGCTATGCAGCTACCATTTAAGACACCTAATATTTATATAACACTTTCGTAAGTATAATACTAGCCTTTAGCTCTTTCAATGGCGACAGGTATTGGATGGTAGTTATGAGCTCCATATTTGTCTTCTCGTGAAAATACAGCTTCAGATGCACTGTGTTTTACACCTTCATGTGTTTGTGTAGCAGCTCTAAACGCTGAAGTGGAAAGACATCTGAAATGACAATTCATCCTTATCAGCATTAATTACATAATTGTCATATAGAAGATAAAACAGAAAATATTTTCTTCAATCATTTTCTTATATAGGAAATAATTAAATATTGTCACATGCAACCAAGTATCAGAGAAGAGGCATATAAATTCTACATGTAGTAGAAATCCAAAGCAAGTACAAACGCATAGATTTGTTTTGGGAGATCTCAAACAGGGAGGCGAAGTTCAACAAAAGCCCAAAAAGCGAGTGAAATATATGAAAATTACGTGAAACTTGTATGGAAAACATAGCCTACTTATTGAACAGAAGAACCTCATGTAGCATAAGACACCATCCTAGATACATGCCTGATCCATGGGGCGTGTAATAAAAAAAAAGAGTTTTAGCAAGAAGAAAAAGAGAGAATATTTTCCAATAATCCCAAAAAGTTTGCTTTACTTCCATTGGTTTATTTGACATCTTTTTCACAATTATTTATCACATTATTCCTTATTTCTGGAGAAACAAATGATCCTTGTTTCTGAATCAGACTTTTAAAAGTCTGATTACTTTTAAAATATTTTACATAGAATGTATAACCACCAGAAGGGGCAGAAAATTTAAATACAACTGATTGGTTCTCCTATGTAAAAATATAGGCCAGTCAGAAGAATAGAAAGTTTTTCGAGTTTTGGGAAGAATAGAAAGCCCTTTGTTCCTCTGTGGTTTTAGTCTAATTAAAATGTTAAAAGCAATCCCAGTATTTTCTAGATCGTATAAAAACAAGGAGTCTACCCAAAGAAAGATACAATAATAAAAAGCTAATATTCCATTTATCACCTAGGGTGTTTTATTAGAAAATGTTTTCCATGTTTCTCTCTTAATCAGTAATCTGAAACAAACTGTGCTTTCAAAGTTTTCTAGATACTGATGAAAAGTATGTTTATTATTATGCATTCATCAGGAGCTTGAAGAGCCAAGTCAGATCCTAGAGCATAAACAGTGGTTATTTCAAACCAAGTGGTTATGATTCTAATGAAGATCTTTGTGAATAATTCTACATTTAACATCCTCTGATTTAAAACAACTACCTATCCATTACAACATGAACATACCATTCACGCCATTTAGACATAGAAATCAAAGCCGATGTCATAGTATTGACTTGAAAAGACTCTTTGGTTGACAGAACCAACAAAGAAACAGTGTGTCTCCCATGCATTAGTATTATTATTTTTATTTATCCAGCCACATTGTATAGAACAGATGGCCTGTAGAGACTTGGGAGAGGACTTGTTTGAATCCAGATTAAATTCTAGTCCAATGTTTAAGGGCCATTTCGAATTTAAAGCATAATAGAACCCATCCAATGCCCCGGGCAGTACTGCTACCCCCCCCCCCCCAACCAAAGCATTTGATAAAATTTTAAGATAGTCCTTTTAATTAGTTGCTATTCAGTCTCTGACCTGTTAAGACCTATTTATTCTCTTAAAACGGTTAAATCCAAGTTTTTGAACAAGTGTTGAAAAAAGATTAAATTCTGAATTAATTAGAGACTAAATTTATTCAGTAGCAACAAAATATTACCTGAATGCATTTGACCAACTAACAATAGCTAAACGCGCCTCCGTTACCTGCCTTGATGTATTTTGTTCATTTATTAGCCAAGAAAGATCGGAAGATTGAAAATTGTAGTGAATTTTCTGTGGCAAAACGAAAAAAAAAATGAAACTCTTTTAATACTAGTTGCTGGACTGAGGTTCATTAATGCTGTTTGTCGTGGTTATATTAAAAGCTTAAATAAAACTTTTTTGAGGTAGGCGACTTGCAATTTTTGGTCCCCCCCTCCCCCTCCAACTGCTTTTTGCTACTGTATTTAGCATTAAGAGTGGTTAGAAAAAGGAAGAAGGTCAAGCAGGAGGAGGAAGCTATGACGAATGTATCAGCATAATTACTGATGGGATTGGCTTGAATCTGGACTTTGAATATTCAGCAGTAGACATTAACTGCACAAAAAAAATTTATCACAGTGGAATTTGCAAAAAAAAAGAAGTCCGAATTCTTATATTGAAAAACGCTAGGAGGTTGAAAAACAAATCAATTTTACAGTAATTTAATATCTTTGTGATGGATGATGCCATGCAATCGATCTGAGAAGTTCAAAGGGAACTATTTACTATGAGGTTAAAATTACTCAACAGTGGAGTTAATCGTGGTGATGTTTGGGTGACGAAATTGATCCCGCCACTTTGTTAGTCTCCAAACACTGAGCCTGTAAAAGTGACTTTTGACGAAGTAAATAAGGATTTTATGGATTCAGCTTTGGCTCTTACCTCTCATAGAGTTAAGATTCATGGGGGTGGATTTGGAAGTTCTGTGGAAGTGATTGTTTTCCTTTTTTCAGTTATTTTTACTATTTGATTTGTTTCAAGGTTGGGTTGGACGCGCCAAGGGATAAATTGAATAAAATGAAGGGTAGTAATAACAATACGTGTGAACACAGTTTTTTGTGTGTTTTTTTTTTCTTTTTTGTTCATTTAGTTGTAGTTTAAAGAGAATGTTTGCTTGGTTGTTACATTTTGGTACCTACAGTGTTATTATTTTTTCTTTTGTATTTCATGTTGAACTGTCTCAATAATAGGCTTCACTCTTGAAAAAAAACCAGTAGATTTTTTTTGCGGATTTCTGATATTATTTTGAGAGATTGTTTTGAAGTTATTGGCAAAAATTTCCGTGAAAAGAAATCGTCTAAGTATTTTTTTTGTGCAATTTTGTTGCAAGTGATCATGTATCTCACGAGAATGTTTTTTCTGTATTTCATCTGAATTGTTAAGGTTTGAATTCTTCTTATAGTTATTTGGTTAATTTTAATAGTAGGAGATATTTGTGTTATAGGTTTAACTGAAACATGGTTGAAGGATCATTTTGATTTTTTATTGGCAATTAATGGTTATAATTTCCATGGAAAGAACCAAAAATCAAAGACACGGTGGCGTCGCTGTCTACATTAAGTTGTGCCTTGAGGTTAAGGTAAGGGATGACCTTTGTGTTTATGTTGAGATGGTGCTTGAAAATTTGGTAATTAAGGTAGTGCTGGCAAATTGAAGCTTTTTTTGTGGTTGTATATAGACCTCCATTGGCATATAGTCAGATTTTTTGGAGTTAATAGAAAGTCAATTGGAAAAGCTGCCAGTGTCTACAAGTCCATGAGTAATAATGAGGAATTTTAATCTTGATATTAGTTTACAAAATGATAGAATTTGCTGTAATTTGTAAAGGTACTTTGTTTTCTTTTAATATGAATCCTTCAATTAATATTTGTACACGGATTGCCAAGACTTCTGCAATGTTGATTGATAATATTTTTGTAAATTTTAATTATAAAGAATCGTGTGTTATCCCTAATGATGTTTCAGACCATAGTGGAATAATGACAGCTTTTGAAGTTAATGGATTTATGTGTAGGTCTCTAAGAATTCATAATGAGAGATTTTATATTTGTAAAGCTTCGTTGGGTTTTTTAAAAAAAAGGCTAGAGAATTTTGACTGGTCATTTTTGAGTAGCTATTACGTACGTCTTCTCAAAAGTTATATCATTAGTATCAGAAAATAAGTGACGTTTTGTAGGAAGAGTGTCTGAAGAAAAAACGTATTCTAGATAGTAGAAATAAACCAAGTGAACCATGATTAACGTCAAGTTTAGTAAATTCAATTAATCAAAGACTTTCCCTTTATAAGCTGAGTCTGATAAGTGGTAGTGAGAGTGATAGTAGAGTGTATAAAAATTATAATAGTAATTTAAATAAACTTCTGAGGAAGGCTAAAAGGGAATACTATTTTAAGGAATTTAAAAACTGTTAGGATTATCCAGCAAAGACCTGGATGCCAATCAAGTCAGTCATTGGAAATAATGCTAGTAAGCCACCACATTTAAATCAGCTGAATGACCCAGGTGAACTTGCCAAAGGAATGGCTTCCCATTTTTCTAATGTAGGTTGTAAAATAAAGAATTCAATTGAAGTTTATCCTGAGGATGGAACTTTTAAACAGTTTCTGGGCCCTCTATGTAATATGAGCATTTGCCTTACAAAAGTGACTGATCAAGAAGTGATTGACATAGTGTCTTCAATGAAGAGCAGTGCTGCAGGACCTGATTACATATCTTTGAGGATAGTGATAGATTTTGCCATTTTTTGTGCAAAATTTTGTTGATCTGGTTAATGTTTGTTTTAAAGAAGGTTCATTCCCAAGTGCCTTTTAAAGAGCAAATATTGTACTGGTATTTAAAAAGAGTGACCCAAAGGAATTTAGTAACTATAGACTGATTTCACTACTGTCAGTTTTTCAAAAGTGATGGAAAAATCAATGTTTGTGAGAGTGGGTAGTTTTTTTTGGTAAGAATGGACTTTTTTTTTAATCAGTTTGGTTTTCATAGAGGTTATCCTACTGAGGATGCTATCCACTTCCTTACTACAACAGTATTCAAGTTGGTTCAGTGTTTCTAGACATATTAAAGGTTTTTGATACTTGTGACCATTTGATCTTATTCAAGGAGCTAGAAAATGGAGGTATTTGCAGAAATGTGTTGTGACCTTTTGCTTCTTAACTTAAAGATTGCGTACTTTTTTGTGAAACTGGAGGTCCATCAACAGATATTAAATAAGATATGGAGTCCCACAGGGGTCCCCCTTAGGACCAATTTTGTTTGCAATAAACGTAAATGACCTATACTTTTTCAGTTTTGATTTTTAGTCTTTTTAATTTTTATAAGGCTCTATTTATGTTTGATATATTGCATATAATGCACCTGAATGTTTTGTTTATGTGTTTGAGAGAGGTGAGCCTGAATATGAGACAAGGAATTCGTCAGCAATTAGAAAACCAATTAAAAGGTCTACAAGGTCTGTATTTTTTATTTTCCATGCTCTTCCTTCTGTATGGGAGTCCCTTTCTTGTTCAAGAGACTGATAGGCCAACTTTTTGTGGGTTGCTTAGGGACCATTGTTTTGGTATTTATGATTTATCATTATTTAAATTTTCTTTTCTTATATATATATGTAAATTAGGGAAATAGTGCATAATAGTGTTATTATATTAGGTTAGTATAGTACAGGGTCTCAAGGTGGTGACTTTTTTGGCTTGCTTTTTGTTTTTTAGGGGGATCCATTGGTATATGATTTGTTTTGTAGTTTTAAGAATGGCTGCACAAGCCATAAGGCTTTTTGGCAAATTTTCCTTTTTTTGTATCTTTTTTGTTTTTTTAAATAAATTCTCTCTCTCTCTCTAAAAAATATAATTTTCATTAGCTCTTTTTGAAAATTGACCATATTTTCTTTTTCTTGAATTAAAAGACTTTTATTTGTGTAAATACATCCCAATTTAAAAACTGCCAAAAGACACACACACACAACAAGAAAAAAATGCAAAGCAATATATATGTAGTTCAAGAGCCAAATACCTCAAAATGTGTAAGTAGCATCTATGAAAAGAGGCTTCATGGACACATTTTAATAGAAAGTTAGACGTGTTACATTTATTTGTGACTTCAGTAGTTTTTTTAATTTTTATCCAATGCTATTTTCATTATGCCAAGAAATCACAAATAAAACCTGTGATTTAAGCAGATAACTTCAGAACAAAATAGGGGAAATGTCATAGCTTTATTTGAATTTTTCTTTCATCTATCTGAGATTAAAGTTGATTTTCTGTCAATTCAACTTATAAATTGGGCAAAACATTGGTTCTGAAATTCTTATACTTATGTTTTTTAATGCAAGAAAAAGAAAATGTGGTAAATTTTCAAAAAGAGCTAATGAAAAGTTTGCTATTGAATTAAACTCCTTCCTCTGGGTCCTTAATGTAATTATTATCTCTGTTTTCTTTTTTTCAGTTACATTCTTTTTTTTGTGGAAGTTTAAATTTTGGAAGAACTTTTGCTTCTATAATATATAACTGTTGTAGCAACTCTCATTACTCCAATACAAATAGATTGAAAATAAAAGAAAATAACTATAAAACAATTCTGAATTTCGTTTGTTCATCATTTCATTTCTTCACTGTTTCCTACTTTACTGTTCTTTTGAGTTTCCAAGCAGAATAAAATTTTGGAATTTTGGAAGAATTGTTTTAAATTTTGGAAGAACGTTTTAAAAAGAACAAAGAATGGAAGAGAACGAAGAATGGAAGAATGAAGAACAAAGAATCAAAGAATGGAAGAATGAAGAATTTTGGAAGAACTTTTACTTCTATAATATATAACTGTTGTAGCAACTCTCATTACTCCAATACAAATAGATTGAAAATAAAAGAAAATAACTATAAAACAATTCAGAATTTTGTTTGTTCATCATTTCATTTCTTCACTGTTTCCTACTTTACTGTTCTTTTGAGTTTCCAAGCAGCTGCATCATTAGGAACAGAAAAAAAACACCATGAGCAAACAGTAATTGTAGTTTTCTTTGGCTAGATTACATATAGGCAAAATGTGTATTGCTAAATTTAACCATTCATGTCTAGTAAACCCCAGTAGATATGAGGGGGCTGCTTTCCAATCCTTTCTTACTCTTAAAAGGATGATAGAACTTTTAAAATTAATGAGCCCCCCCCCCCCTTCAAAATTTCTACAACTATCCTTTCCATAAAGTAGTCAGGAGAAAAAAAAATATAAGAGAGCCACACTGCTCTTAACTTAGGCAGTACTTCCAGTAATATTTTAGGACTTTATACTTGATTCATAATAATTTCAGTTTTCCATGGATTTAATTTATTACATTACTACTTCTGCTCATTTTTCTTCTTTTTTTGTAAACAAGATTTAAATATTATAGGCCTATTACAGTTAAGTTTTAGGCGAAATTTGAATATACATTTATAATTTTTGATTAATAATAGTTTTTAACATCATACTTTCAAGTTAGCTGCTCATAAAATTTAAGTGATAAAGATCATCTGAAGATAAATGTTACAATAATAAATATACAACAAAAAGCAATATTTATAAGTAAAAATTTACATTCAATAAGGTAACTGAGGGAAAGGACAAACAACAGACTGGAAAGCAACATAATATGTTGAGATGCCTGAATTAAGCTTTGGAACTACATGCATCTAGGCTATTCAAATACATTGCTTGAACTATTTTGTGAATTAAGTGCTTAATATGTTTATAGTGGTTCTACAAACCATAGCACACCACAGAAAAGTCAGCTCAGTATCATCACTAAATCTGCAAGATATAGGATTCATCCTATTGTTAGCAATTGTGATTTAAGAGGTATCAGCATATTAGACTTGTTGCTAACTATCTTAGAAGTCTAAATGTCAGCTTTGATGAGAAAAAAGAATGGTATTTGCAAAATATACACAGAATTGGTTTTGATTTTGGACTTCTATAGTGCTCTTTTGCTTAAATTTGTAATCAATAACCAAACAAATACCAACTATGGTGAAAATCAAACACAATTGTAAAATAAGTTTATTGTTTCCAGTAAAATTGACTAGCATTTCAATCTGTTTTCTTATGGTTATAACAAACAAATATCTCTTCAAAATACATATTGTTTCAGTTCAATTCATTCTGCTGTACCAGAAACATACTGCTTCAAAAATACCAAATTAACCTTATAGAGTTTTATTCATGTATCAACTTTTTCTGGTAAAGAAAGAAAACTTTCAACTTTTTTATGTAGGCCACTAATCTTGGAACCTTAAATAGCATCTTTATCATTCACTATTTTTGTTGTGGCTAGAACAAAAAAGGTATATGCTCAAAATGTGGTGTTTAAAAAAAATGGTAATGATGCTTGTTCCTTTAGGCATGAATTCAAGAACATGGGGACAGCCTAACATTGTTTATGGCAAATGTGCATTCACTGAAATTTTATAAGACCAACTTATAAATTCAAACATTTGCAGTAGTTACTGTTTGTTTTAAGTCTTACTTAATAGGCATATATGCTATAATCTAAAAAAAAAAACAAAGGTTTCCAAATAAAAGCAGCATTTGAACTAAATAGGTTTAAAAAAATTACAGAATAAGGTTTTTGTTTATATACATTATGAGTCAATCAGTGATTAGGAGTAAGCAAAGAAAAAAACAGCAAATCAGCAAAACTTTTTGCTTTCTTATAAAGACCAAGACCTAGGCACAGCAACTATTTTTTTTTTTTTTTTTTCATTCTGGTAATAGAGCAAAGCAGCAGCATTATATATTTCCCTGCATTTTTTGTTTCTTCTTTTTGTTGTTATTTCTTTGCAAATAAATTTATCCAAACAAAAATGTTATGTAATCAAGAAATGGAAAAATGCATGAGAAATATAGCCTATAATTTGCACTATATATTTTCACACTAGGCAAGGTGGGATAAAGTAAAGTGCTTGTAGAAATGATAGGCTATTAGAAATTAAGAGAAGGCAATGATATAGAAACAAATAAATATTTTGGGATTACTTGAAATTGCTTTAAGTTTTATAGTGTTTCCTTCTTATAGGCCTAGCCCCAATTGTGCAATGAAAGCTCAACCTGTTTTTTTTCCTGAGTAGGCTTAACTTCAAAATTGTACCATGAATTATCAAAAACGTGACCATAAATATAAGAGTTCACAATTAGCAATCTAAATTGAGCCTTTTTTTTAGAATGCCTAATTTCGGAGAGCTACTGCTCTGCACCTTTATCATGTTTCCTTATGGAAAGTTGGAGCTCTAAACTGATACTGTAACTTGGGTTTTCAATTCATTACCTAAAGTTCCCGTTTTCTATCTCAAATAGCCTAGGCTATTTCCAAGGTTCCTCACATTCTACAATTGTTGTAATCTTATCTGAGTAAGTGATAAACAAAAGTTTAGGTGGATTTACACAATCAGAGAAGTAAAAAGTTTGCAGAATAATGAGACAAAAACAGGAATACTGTGAATAACAGCTCTTGATTTAAAAGTTACAGTCATAGTTAAAGCAAATTTTCATAATAGCCCATAGCCCAAAAATGAATAGTTCTATTTTAGTTAGATTACCTAAACAAGCTGTTGACATTTCTGGTCACAAACATAATGAAGCTTTAATTTGCTATTCCTGTCTTTTTGTTCCTTTCTATTACTTATTGAGACGGAGGTTTTTCTAAGACTTTCTATTCGGATGACGCGTTTGTATATTTAATGCCATCTATATAAGCCCTGCAAAATCTCTCAGACCATTGGAAAAAAAACTGAAAATGTTTTACGAGATTTCCACTTTTATTAAGGATCAGTTGGTCGCTAGTAATTATTTTCTTAATTAAAAAAAAAGAGAAATAGACAGTTCTATATAATTAGTTTTAAAAAATTTTCTGGAAAAGAAGTATTCTAAAGAAAAGTAAAGGCCATACTAAACTTTAAATCACAAGAAATAAAAACCTACAATAACTCAAACTAAAAAAGCCCAGAGCTTACTACTAAAGAATAAATGAAATCCGAAACGAATAGAAATTTATAAGCAATCATAACAAAAAGGAATACAAAAGCTACTAATATAAATGAATAAATAAACCTTACAATGAGTAAAACTTAAGTTGAATTTGTAAATCAAGCTTAAAACGAACAAAAATGTTCTATGATCAAAGCATAAAGCGCAACCCAAAACAAACAGAAATTAAATAAACTATCATGGTAAACACACAAACAATAGGTACTAATTTAAATGAGTAAACAAATCTTAAAACGAGGCAAACTTAAATTGAACATGCAAATTAAGCTTAAAACGAACAAAAATCTCTACAAAAAACAGTTTTGGTTTTGTCTTTTTCTCTCACTGTAAAAATCCAAAACCTACTGCTTTAATAGCACTTCACTGAAAAGTACACTTGTTTGAACAGTTTTGAAAATTACAAATAAAACCAAACTAAATTTTTGATATATAGTGCTATTAGTTGTTGAATGATCATCAGTTAAAAATTTTATTTCACTATAGTTTTATTTTCATTTTCAACGCTGCAATAACTGGAAAAGAAAATATTTGTAACATAATTTGTTTTTAGCGAAGCACCAATGACATAGTGGTCTTAGATTATTGCAGTTTAGGAAGGGGACGGTGTCGAAACTCTTGTTTGTAGTGAAGCTATATTTGTCTTCACCAATCTTGGAAAAAACTAATGAAATTAAAATGGATATTTGATACATTATGACATTAATTGCTGAAAGCTAATCAGTTCAAAATTTAATTCTACTGTAATTTATATGTTTATTTTCAATATTTCAATAAGCACAAAAGAAAATATTAGTAATATAATTCATTTTCAGTTAAGTACCAGTGACGTAGTAAGTTTTAAACTTCTACAGTGAGAGAAGAAGGCAAAACCCCGACTCTTGTTTGTAGAGATTTTTCTTCGTTTCAAGATTGAGTTTCAAATTCAGTTTAAGTTTTACTCGTTTTAAGACCTATTTACTCATTTATATAAGTACCTATTACACGTTTGTTTGCTATGATTGTTTATTTAATTTCTGTTCGTTTAGCATTTCATTTATAGTTCAATAGCAATTAGCTCACTAGCTCAAAATTTTGTTTGAGCCGGACTGAATTTAAAGCGTTAGTGCTTTTAGGCGCAAGCGTTTTTGCCGCTTCATTTTTGCAATATTTTAGGGGAACTCTTTAAAACTTCCAAAATAGTGAAACCCGCAGGGCCTATTGGTAAACCCTGGTCTGGTTTCACTGTAAATTTCATTTTATTTTCAATGTTATAATAAGTAAAGAAAAGAAAATTTGTAATATGAACCGTTTTAGTCAGGCACCATATACGCCTTAAACTTTTACCGTGATGTCGGTATAGTAGGCCTTAAACTTTTACCGTTATGGAAACAGGCAGTAGCCATACTCTCGTTTGTAGTGAAAAAGTTTTGGAACGAGCTAATAAAATTAAACTGAATTCCCATGATTATTGGAATAGAATATCGTTAATGTTTTTTTTGGTTGAGGGGGGGGGGGTGGGGCGTTGAAGGAGGGCAATGTTTTAGCTATCATAATTTTTTAAATAAAATATCCTTACAAAGCTCTTCCGGGAGGGTAAGGGCAGGCCGTAGAAGGAGGGGTTAGTTCCCATGATTTATCAATGATAATTTTTGGGGAAAGAGAGGGGTATCGGTCCATGGAGAACCATGGGTCAGCTCCCATCAGTCTTAGAACAAAATATTGTTAATAAGTTTTGGGGGGATCAGCCATGGAGGGGCATGGGTGAGTTGCTATTATTTTTGGAATAGAATATAGTCGACAAGTTTTCTTTTTACAGGGGGTTGGGCTATACAGAGAAGGTCAGGTGTCAGCTCGCTTGAGTTTTGGAATAAGATATCATTAATAAGTTTTTCAAGTGGGGGTGGGGGTTGGGCTTATCTGATCTTTGAACTTTTTCCAAAACTGTCACCTAAGAAGCCTATATACCCCCGGACATAACAAACAATACCTGCTCCAGTGATCTGGGGTTTTGTGTTTATCCTGGAGTTTTCGTTAACTGATCTTTCGAATTATTTTAACAAAATGGTTATCTCGAAAATTCGATCGGATAGATTTGAGATACAGAAGGCAGGAGGGCTAGTTGCTATCCGGTTCCTTTTGATTCTTAAAAAGAGAACTAGAATTTTCTACTTAAAATAGAATGAGCCCCTGAAAAATTTATAAGATCATTTCTTCTATAAAGACCTTTTATGCCCCTGGGCTCTGGGGAGGGGCAATGTAAAGTCTGGATATTTTACTATATGATCTCTGGTCTATTTTTTACAAAACAAAAATCTCACAATTTTGATTGGACGCATTTGGGAAAAGACAGTTGGTGGGGGAGGGGGCTAGTTTCCATCTTATTACTTTTGACTCTCCAAAAGGAAAATAGAAGTTTAAATTTCTACTCATTTGAGTCCCCTCCGAAGCTTACCTCTTCCACAAAATCTTATATACCTCTGGGAATACTTCACAATCCTTCCCCCGGGCTCTAAGGGGATTATGTTGACCCCGAAGTTTTATTATCTGATTCTTAGGCTTTTTAGAAATAAGGTTATTTCAAAATTTTAATTGAATACCTTCGGTGAAAAGAGGATGTGTGTGAGGGGGAGGGTAAATATTCTCCGTTCAGTTTTGATTCTTAAAATGGTAACTAGAACTTACAATTCCAATTAAATGAGTCACTTCTGAAGTTTATACGCCCACTCCTTAGATAAAAACCTTAAATTTTCCTGGTGAATAGCGGGGTTGTGTCAAGCTCGGAGTTTTGTTATTTCATCTTTAACTATTTTGAACAAAATAGAAGTTTGATCGGATGCATTTGGGGAAAAAACGGCATCGGAGGGGGGAGGGGCTCGAAGCCCTTAGATTATGTTTGATTCCAAGAAGGCACTTATAAAACCTTATATGCCCCGGGGGCATAAGTTACCACACTTGCCCCGGGTTCTGGGGGACGGATAAAGTCTCTGTGCACGCGGACACTGTGTAAGAGTACTATCAAACTGTCATTAAAAAAAAAAGATTAAGTTCACAAATAATTTAATAAACAAAATTACTATAAATCACACACTACCTTCGACTACTGGAAAGCCCAAATGGGCCTGTAAAGGCAGTCAAAGTGATTTCTTACTTCATATCAACTTCATCTATACTACTTCAGAAAAAAAAAGTGTCGTCTCACAACTTCCAATCACTATAACAAACGATTTTTTTTTTCCTTTTTTTCTTTTTCAACGCTGGTCTGTCAAGAAGTATTTCTTCAGGCGTGCCTTCAATTGGGGTAGACTTACCGCACTTTGAATCCCCCCAGGAATCGAATTCCAAACGGTAGGACCCATATGCTTTATTGTTAAACCTGAATGTGTAGTATTTCGTTCTTGGCTTGCCAACAGATAAAATAATATATTTATTCCAAAAATATCTCTATCACAAGCCCTCTAAGGGCCGAATTCAGACTTCGGAGTCGACAAAGTACATGGTTGCACTAACAATGCAAAAAACAACAACGAAAAATAAAAATCATAATGAATAATCAATTATGAGTAAAAATAAACTGTAATAAGTTAATTAAAAAGTTAAAAAGAAAGAAAAAACAACAGTCGAACTAAACTTGACCAAATACAAGTCAGAAAAAAGGGAGAAGGGGACAAAATTAGCGAATAATATAGAAAAGAACAAGAAATAAATATATATATATATAAATATATATATATATATATATATATATATATATATATATAAATATATATATATATATATATATATATGTATATATATATATATATATATATATATATATATATATATATATATATATATATATATATGTGTACTTTTCTTTTATATATATATATATATATATATATATATATATATATATATATATATATATATATAAATATATATATTTATATATATATATATATGTATATATATATATATATATATATATATATATATATATATATATATATATATATATATATATATATATATATATATGTGTACTTTTCTCGTGGTATATGAGTTTCACGCTACTAGGTCCCAGGCATCATTAGCATTAAACCCCCAATTCGGCTTCTTTCCCTCGAGGAAAGATCTCTTGCTTAGTATAGGATTCTCTACCTATACCAAGCTAATCTAATATCAATCTATCTCTAGGCTTCGGACCCTACCTAGGCTAATCAAAAAAGTCAAAGGTATAAAATATAAAATCTTAGTTTTCACCCTGAACTCTAAGCATGAAGTAAAGAACAAAACTATCCTTGTCCTGGGACCAGCAAAGTCACCTGGGTGCAGCTCGTCGATTCCAGCCAATCCAAAGCCTCACCGAGTGCATTTTCAAACTCAAAATGAATTAACTTATTCCCCTTTTGCCTCCGTCAATTTTGACAAGGATTACTGTCTAAAGATACATTCTGTGCCAGGGTGTGTCACCCTTGTAATTGCGCAGTTAAAATCCGTGAATTAAACTGTCTACGCAATCAGGGAAAAAATACCGTTACTATTATCAAGAGAAAATTAAAAATTATCACGGAAAGGAAAGGGGGTAATTAAGAGAACCAAAGAAAGAGAAAAAAAGGACATTTATCTTAAAAAACGAGGACCGAAGGTTTCTTCCAACACCTCTCTCCTAAGATAAATGGCCGCTAATCCGGTAGATTGGCTGGAGCCTAAAAACCCAAACTATAAAATCTAACACCAACTTCAAAATCACCTAAATTATTCATCTTCTCTTCTTTTGTACCTCTCCACTGCAGCTACCCGTTGGCTTATGGATCTGCGACTATACCAACCGCATGGCTTAGTTCCATTGCCATTCAGTATCTCTGTCCGACCAATCAAAGCTATTGTCTGTACGTCCCTCTTCATTAAGCTTGGGAGTTCGAAGAGGGGAAAATACACGCGATTTGTAGAACTTAATCGTGCTAAGCATGGTTAAATAAAATTTTTCTCGTTTTCACGAAATTTACACTTAAGAGACCGTAGAATCAGGTTCTGGCACATTCGATGATGTCAGCCATCAAGAAAAATTGGCTTAACTAGCCTCTTAATCTCCATCGGTGGAAACAACACCACATCTCACATAAAACACAGATTGACCCTTGGCATAATTTGAAGTCATGTACGGCCGAAAACACAAAGGCCAGTGAAAACGATAATGGTTCATCGAAATGAATTAAAAATCTGAGGGAACCACGAATCACTTAAGGGAGTTCCATCTCTTAAGACAATTGCATGAAGAACAAACGAAGATGTCAACTGAAGATTAGAAAGGCAAGGTGCCAGTAAAGGGATCACAACTTGCCCACCAATTGTGCATTGAGGGAAATGGCAGTCTTTCACCTCTTCCAGCAGGGAATTTCCCCCAAGGGATTCATCCCGCTCATTAAAGATTAAAACCTCCTTTGAGTTGATTATACCAGTTTCAGATTCCTCCCAAAATTCCTTCCTTAAATTCCAGTCGATTGTATTTCATGATTATCTATAATATCTCTTAGTAGGTCATGGGCCTTTTCCTCCCTCCTTAGCTTTTTAGTGTTACTGTAGTTTTGTAATTTTCTCACTGGATTTTGGACCTGATCTCTTTCTGTAATTCACCGAAATTTTTATTCTTCGCAATCGCAGACAGAATTTGTAAATAGCATTTCTTCTTTTTGTTTTCTTTTGTCACAGCATGAATTAACTCGTCGCTAAATGAAATTTGCATTCTTAAATTGTAGTTTCGCTTTGCATATCTTTTCTCGCTTTTAGTTCTATTTGCTTTTACCACATAAACAAATAATTCGTCATCAAATGGGAATTTATTTCAGACACTTGGTTTTTCACATTGCACCAAAATTTCTTGAACTTCACGAGGAAAAGCGCGCACACTAAATTTTTTTGCCATTTGTTTCACTTTGGCATGCACTTGTTGGTGATATTTACTATTTGCTGACAAATTTCGCAAAACATCAATTTTATGCCACTTATTTTCATATATTATGTGGCCTCTTCACGTCCGCATCCTATTGTTCCAGATTATCAACATTTCGAATTGGAATATCAAGCATTTCGTTTTTTAGACAAGGTGTCAGTCTCTGATTTTGTTTTATGGCCGGTCCATGTTCCCGCTTAGTCAACGAAGTAGCATGCTTTTCCGTCTCAGCATTTAATGTCTGATAACGTTCAGTCTTACTCAATTGATCCTTGCACAAATCATTACGGTCATCCGATAGTCTAGAAGTTAGTGATAAAATCTCACTTTCTGGAATTCCCCAGTGGGCTTCTATTAGGCCTATCATGGTTCTTTTAAACTCTTGGTGATCTCTCTCTTTCTTCTCTCTAGCTATTCTATCATTCTCCTCTTTTCATTCTCTGGCTAATTCTTTCAGCCTCCATATTATCCTTTCTAAGACTGTCTCTAGTCCTTTCTAACTCCTCTCTATCTCTTTTAATTCCATCTATTTCGACCTTTAGTTTTTCCATATATTTGCGGTGCTCTCTTTTGGCTACCTCTTCTCTTTCTTTCATCAAATTTAATATTATGTCATATCTACATGACTACTTTTTCTTGACTCTCTGCTGGATCTCGATTCTACATTGCTTCTATTACTCCTGGTGCTAGGCCTACCTTAATTCCTTCTGTCATTATATCCTCTTAATTCGTTTTCTGAGTCTATTGGCTCTATATTTCTTCGTTCTTTATCTGTATTTTCTCTTACCCGCAACACCCCTTCATTATGCATAACATCTGAGAGGTGAGTTGGTTTTGTTTTTCCTTGTAGTGTCTTCTCCTTGTCTATTTCGTACCCTCTCATATTACCGAGTGTCCTCCCTCCACGATCCTATTATCTCTTAATTAATTAGTCAATCGTGGTAATTTCAACAATTGTCACACGCAAAAATTATGACACGCCATTAATTTTGTGAATCATCAGCTCCACGTAATGATACTCAACAATTTTTCAAATAACCGGAATATATCAACTTAAATAGGGAATAAGAATTCCCTTCGCTCTAACAATCATTGGCGAGTGGAATATACTTAAAAAAGGCAAATAACAAGGGTTGGACGAGAAGGGAAACTTAATAACCACACAGATATTCCACTAGTGGAGTAGCTGGACTAAAAATGTAATCTCTTCTTAGGCCGATTACTCAATAGGACAGGTGCCTCTCACCTTCCCTATCAAATATACGCCAAAACTGACAAATTTTCCTAATTTGCCATCTTCAATAATCTTCTAACCTACCCCGCTGAAGATTATATCCAAGTCCGCCAATCCACTCAAATAACAATCCAACTTTCACTTTCTCTGATCCACTCTTATACCCTGTAATACTTCCTAATTCGGAGAGATTTCCCCAGTGTAAACTCAAAACTCAGTTAATTCCACAGTATTTCTTTTTATTCTCAAAATCTTACAATTGTCTGACTAATACAGTGAAAACAATTGATGTTTGATATTTTCTCTAATTTTTATATTTAATTAGGCTAGGCCTAAATCCCCTTTCATCAAAGATACCCTCGCTCATACGATGCTTCGTTGCTAGATAGGAGCCTAGCTCATCAAATTTTAAGTATGTCTTTCCGTACATTTTTTTTACGACTTCTAGGTCACATCCAACGCTCGTTCTTTTGCTACCTGAGATCCTGATAGCTCCTTTATTCGCTGTCACCAGTGTTGATGGGGGGGGGGGGGGAGGTCTTATGGTTCCGTAAGTCCTGGGAAATCTCTAATTCAGTTAGAGTAGCCTGGCGGTACTTCAGGAGTCAGCGTAACTTCCATGCACGAGGGACTTCTTGCGTCCCGTCTCTGGCGGTTTGTAAGACCGTCAGGGTTCTGACAAGTATACTTTCCCGTGGTATGAAAGTTCCATGCTACATGGCTCCAGGCACCGTAAGCATTAAACTTTCCCAGTCAACTACTTTCCCTCCGGGAAAGATCTCTTGCTTAGTATAGGATTCTCTTCCTATACAAAGCTAATCTTATATCAGCCTCTATATAGGCTTCAGACCTACCTAGGCTAACCAGAAAAGTCAAAGGTATAAAATAAGAAAATCTTACTTTTCATTCTGAAATCTATACAAGAAATTAGAAACGAAACTCTCCTTGGCCCGGGACCACCAAGGACACCTGGGTGCAGCGTGTCGATTCCAGCCAATCCAAACCCTCATCGGGTGCAATGTCAAACTCGAATTAACTTGTACCTCTTTTCCCTCCCCGTCAATTTTGACCAAATTGCTGACGAAAAATACATTTTTTAACCAGGATGAGTAACCCTTGTAATTGCACAGTTACAATCCGTGAATTTAACTGTCTACGAAATCAGGGGAAAAATGCTATTACTATTATCAAGACAAAATTAAATATTACCACGGAAAGGAAATAATTATCATAACCAAAGAAAGAACATTTATCTTAAAAATAAGGACCAAAGGTTCCAACAACGTTCAAATTTAAAATCAAGTAAGAGAATTGTCTAAAAAAAAACTTTTATTTACAGACAACTAATCGTGGAATATGATAGGATGGCATGTACCTATATAAGTATAAAACTCCTCAGTTGTATATATAGCAGTATATACAATTTTATGAACAAATATATGCAGTCCATATACATTAACTATATTTTATGACTGGTTGGTATTGAGAGGGTGAGAAATTCTGAAGTAACATTGTAGTTGCATTCGGTTTCCGTGGTGAGTTTCCATTTTTTTCAACATTTATGCCATTCCACTGATTCAAACTAAGAATTCAGACCCATCTATACCGGCTAGATAAAAAATGAACACATAATTATTTGCCTTCTTTTATACGCAGTTTTTTGAAAATCCACCATATTTAAGAAATTCAATTTACTAGACTATCAGTACCAGGGGCCTTATTATTTTTTAATCCTTTTAATACTACCCCTAATTCTCCCCCGCAAAATATATCCTCCTTCACACCGAAGGTGTATTCAACTTTTTCTTTTTCCTCTATATCTTTTCCTGTAACTCTATCCTTATTTAACACATTCTCAGAATGTTTCTGCCCATCTCTCTTCAACTCTTTCCCATCATTATTTGCAGCCACGTTCCTATTTTCAACTTAAACAAATCCATATTGACTATTCCCTAATAATTTATTAACATGACAGTACAATATTTTGAATTATGCCGTCTAGCTGCATCTTCCAGATTCTCGGCAATTTTATCACACCTCCTTTGTTCATATTTAAGTGGTTCCTCCACTTTCTTTACATTCCTTTTGTTTTCATATGATCTATCACTCAGATAATTCTCGTATAAGCCCCTTCTCCTCTCTATTAAACATAAAGCTTCTTCACTAACATTCTAAGCTGCCTTCGTAATTCTCTTCCCTTAGACACCATCAGGAAGCTCACAAATTGTTTTTCTAAAATTGTTTCAACCATCTTCCACATTGTCAAATTTTAAACTCTCAAGTTTAGCATTCAACTAAAACTTGACAGTTTTATCCATGGTCTCCAAATTCACACCTCCTTGGTTCATATTTTAATGCTTTCTCCACTTTCTTTACATTCCTCTTATTTTCATATGATGTATCACTCAGATAATTCTTATACAAGCACCTTCTCGCCTCTAAGATATAAAGCATTTTCACTAATATTCTTGGCTGCGTTCCCAACTTTCTCCCCTAAGACACCATCAGCGACTTCACATACAATTTTCCTAAATTTATTCCATCCGTCTTCTATATTGTCAAATTTAAAACTCTCCTGTCTAGTATTATATTGTTCCTGCAAATTCTCTCTCAAATTTTCATCTTGAACCCTATCAACATTCATTGATCCCCGGAACGTAGTTACCCTAACCTGTGGAGTATTTTTACGCTAAGGTAGACACGGAGTAACCACCAAGAATAATTTAAAACAGTGGTCTAAAAAGCTTGAATTTCACTTTTCCCCTTCCCAAAAAAAATATTCTGAAGGCTCTCTCCCTCCCATAGGAGCGGGGTCACGTGACCGATGTTATTACTATACTCGTATATATAATGTTTTTTGGTTCTCAATAAAATTTCTGTAATAACGATGAATTTTGCGGATTAATTTAATATCTGGGATATCCAAATACTTTCGATGAGACACTAGAAAATTAAGAAAAAATGGAAACGCCGTTGTGTCACACGACTACTGATACACGTGTTTTTTTTACTATTGAATAAAAAACAAGTAAATATTCTCATCAAAAAATTTTTCACTCTGTTGATAGACTTGCTCCAAAAGGACTTTCAAGATTATGCAGCTCTCAGAATCATGGCGAATCCAGCGCCAAAAGTCATAGGGCGAGGAGGGGTCAAATGCATAAACAGGGTACAATTTTCGACTTAGGGTTGTCTTGGAGATACCCCCCCCCCTCCATCACAAAGTTTGTTAAATTTTCTAACATAGTGCTAGTGTTGTGAGAAAATCATTCACAAATCTCTTAAAAAGGTTATACAATTAAATAGTGACAAACGAAGAATTTTCCCAGATCATCAATATTTTAATGTACAGCTAAATAATTCTAGTCTTTGAAAATCAACCAATGATTAGTTCGAAACTAAATTTTTTGTTCTGACAGCATTGTTTTATTACAGTCCAAGTAATACAGACAACTTGACCATAGCATTATCAAACCAATAAACACAATACAGAATACAGAAGTGAGAATAAAACAAGCAAGTGTATAACTGGAATGAAAAATGTAAAGAGTAAAACACTCAAAAGCCTTCCTTGTACTGTTTACTTTCCAGTTTTGCTAAAATGGCTTCAAGCTGACGTCTGGCCTCGCCTTGAGGGAAATTCGACATGTCATAATATTGAGTGGCAATTTTCAGGAGCCATTCCGCTGTAAAATACATCAAATTACACAGATATTAGCAAAAATGGAAACTAATACAATGTTTTTCCTGGAGCATAAAGAGCTATATTAATTTCCTTTCCCCTACCTTCTGAAAACCAGAAGATAATTTGCACTTTAATAAAAAAACTTTTTAAAAACTTCATCATTTAGAACCTCAAAATACCGAAAATTATTATGACTTTAAGGAATAAATATCAGTATAAGCATATTAAACTATAAATTCACATTCATTTTTTTTCAATAATCTTGGTTATGACGGTGTTGATCGATGCCTACCTAATTACAACTGTAAAACGTTTTTTCTCAAGCAATAGTAAAGAACAACGCTAGAACTTAAAACAACACAAATCATCTTATATTGGATTTGGAAATCGCCCCCTTTACCACCCACTCTTTACACCTAAGTTTAATTTATGGACGCATCCCCTCTCACTGTTCTAACCACTCTTACGTCATTAAACAAATAATTGTATGTTATCTAGTCATCATTCAAGTTATCTTCCAATCATTAAATATATTCCCTTTAAACTTTTCAAATGTATTTAAAAGGAAGTCAGAGGAGATCCCTTCTTAAATGAGTCTCAAAATAATGAGTTAGATAATAATTCTCGATTTTTTATAGCTAAAAGGCATTATTCTGCTAGAAATTTAAATGTGTTTTTTTAATTATCGCTTGGACCTTTAACTGAACTGTAGTTGACTTCATCAAATATTTAGATAAAGTTTTATCTCCAATATAGCAGCTATATATATATATATATATATATATATATATATATATATATATATATATATATATATATATATATATATATATATATATATATATATATATATATACTAGCTGTTGGGGTGGCGCTTCGCGCCACCCCAACACCTAGTTGGTGGGGGCGCTTCGCGCCCCCCCCAAGCCCCCCCGCGCGCGTAAGTCGTTACGCGCCATAATAGTTACGCGCCATTGTAGTTGTGTCCCTATGTCCCACCTGTGAATATAGATAGATATATATATATATGGTTTTAACTACGTAAAACTTGCGAATATACAACATTCTTTGCTGTCCCATTGTCTTTGCATATAAATAGATTGTCAGGTTTACCGACTCTTGAACATGCAACATATAATGGTCCATGGGAAAACAATCTGTATTCAGATCTATACCTCATGATTCTAATGATTGCCCTTGAGCTTTGTTGATGGTGATTGCTAATCGACCATTCCCTGTCCCGGTGTCCCGGTCGTCATTTACATCCCCCTGTTTCCTCCGGTGTCCCCGTTGTAGTTGTGTCCCTGTGTCCCGGTCGTCATTTATATTCCCTGTGTCCCGGTCGTCATTTGTATCCCGGTGTCCCGGTCTGTATATACATTCGTTTTTTAGTTTTGTTTTTCTCCTTTATTTTTTTCCTTTTTTTTTCTTTTTTAGCTTATTTAGATTTTTAGATTTTTTAGTTTTTTTATTAGTTTTTAGTTTTTTTTTCTTTTTAGTTTTTTTGTCCCGGTCGTCATTTATATCCCCCTGTTTCCCCCGGTGTCCCCGTTGTAGTTGTGTCCCTGTGTCCCGGTCGTCATTTATATTCCCTGTGTCCCGGTCGTCATTTGTATCCCGGTGTACCGGTCTGTGGTGCTTTGTTGATTGCTAATCGAACATTCCTTTTGTCCTGGTCGCTTTCTCTTTGAGTGTCGTCATTTATTTTTTTCTATTTTAGTTCTTTTAGTTTTTACCTTTTTTAGTTTTTTTTAGTTTTTTAGATGAAAATTTTTTTTAGTTTTTTCCTTTTTTTTCTTTTTAGTTTTTATTGGTTTTTACCTTTATGTTAGCTTATTTTTCAGTTTTTTCCTTTTTTTTAGTTTTTTTTTATTTTTTATTTTTTTTAGTTTTTTACCTTTTTTAGTTTTTTTAGTTTTTTTAGTTTTTTAGCTTTTTTACTTTTTTTATTAGTTTTTAGTTTTTTTGTAGTTTTTGCCTTTTTTTAGTTTTTTCAGTTTTTTTTTTAGTTTTTTATTGGTTTTTACCTTTATTTTAGCTTATTTTTCAGTTTTTTCCTTTTTTTTAGTTTTTTTTAGTTTTTAGTTTTTTTAGTTTTTTTAGTTTTTTACCTTTTTTTAGTTTTTTTTAGTTTTTTTAGTTTTTTAGCTTTTTTATTTTTTTTATTAGTTTTTAGTTTTTTTTGTAGTTTTTGCCTTTTTTTTTAGTTTTTTTAGTTTTTTAGCTTTTTTATTAGTTTTTAGTTTTTTTTGTAGTTTTTGCCTTTTTTTAGTTTGACAACTTATTTTTATATATATAGATAGTTTTTTTTTTTACTTATGTCCTGGTCGTCATTTATACTCCCTGTGTCCCGGTGCTTTGTTGATTGCTAATCGAACATTCCTTTTGTCCTGGTCGCTTTCTCTTTGAGTGTCGTCATTTATTAGTTTTTTCCTTTTTTTCTTTTTAGTTTTTTATTGGTTTTTACCTTTATTTTAGCTTATTTTTCAGTTTTTTCCTTTTTTTTAGTTTTTTTTTTATTTTTTATTTTTTTTAGTTTTTTACCTTTTTTTAGTTTTTTTAGTTTTTTTAGTTTTTTAGCTTTTTTACTTTTTTTATTAGTTTTTAGTTTTTTTTTGTAGTTTTTGCCTTTTTTTAGTTTTTTCAGTTTTTTTTTTAGTTTTTTATTGGTTTTTACCTTTATAGTTTTTTTAGTTTTTTAGCTTTTTTATTTTTTTTATTAGTTTTTAGTTTTTTTTGTAGTTTTTGCCTTTTTTTAGTTTTTTCAGTTTTGACGTCACCTGATCCAGTTTTTTCAGGTGACGTCACCTGACACATCCATCCACACATCCACAGACAACTTATTTTTATATATATAGATATATATATATATATATATATATATATATATATATATATATATATATATATATATATATAACAAAGCACATTCTTAGTAAAATCAAAATAATTCTTCCTCTACTGGATTTTCTCCTTCTTTCTTTTTCTTGTAAATTTACCCATACTTCCAGTTTTCATATCAAATGAGTAGTTTTCCGAGTACATTCCCAGAAAGGGAAAAGCAGCTTATTCGGCGAACCTATTGCTCTGCTTTGAGCATATTAAGTTTGAGTATACTAATGAATATGAATAAATGCGAATGCGACAAGAGTTCGGAGAGGGGAATTTTAGATCATGTGAATCAGAGAAAAGCCTTTCTAGGCAGTTTATCCCAACAACACAGAAGGGCATATTTAAATTTGCTACTGTGTCAAAATAAGATCAATAGCTTGCTAAAATATTAAATGATTTAAGTGACATAACATTTCATTTCGATGTATTTGCAACGTCGATCGAGCAGAAGTCAGAACCCATTAATAACTATACATAATTCAAAAATAATAATAATGTTAATAAAGCAAATTTTTTATTATACCTCCAAAGAATGGTTGCGCCAAACAGCTTTGACTTCTTTTTATTAAATTTAAATTTCAGCATTTTTACCTGTTAATCTAACTCTGATTTGATCTACTTCTTCTTAAATGGCTGGAAATACTCGTAAGACGACTGAGGGGCGACAGAGATAGAGACAAGGGAAATCATACCGGCTAACTCTTACACATTTTTTACTTAAATAACTTAATTTGAAGTTTTTTTTTTTCGCTAATACTTACGCCACCTTTTTCACTGCTTTAGATCACCATTAGAGGATGAGACAGTTATCTGCATGTGTATGCGTTTGATGTTTCCAACCCGTCCGACTCTTTTTTTTACATTTGCAGACTATTATTTTCATGATGAGGTGTGGAGTTAACCCTTTCATCCGCGATATGCTCTGGGATTCGTATGGTAATGCGTTATTACAGGTGCGGTCAGAAGATAGCCTTAACACAATCTCAATTTAGTAGTAGTGTTCTAAGTGTTATATTACATATCACATTCTCTTCTACCTTATCGTACCTCGTATTGATTCTAGCCACCTCTACAACGAAGACGATATGCTGTTACTTCATGTTGACCTCCACGCACTTCAAAAGTCGTTTGACATAGTTTTTTTTCTCTGGCTTCAGTAAGATCGGCATTCAAGTCGTTACTAGGAACACATAGTTCTTTGTTTCTAGCTTTTTTCAGTCCTCTCATGATAATATGATTGTTAGCCTTACACCCATCTACGAGCTATCTTCGATAAATTAACTACAACTTCCATTTGACTCGACTATTAAGGTCAATAAATCACTCGTGATGTTTGCACTGAAGTAAAATCCTATTTACGAACCTATTAACCTATTAACCTGGACAACGTTGTAGTATCTTTAAATTCGAAAGCTGGTGTTGTAAATGCTGTAGTGAATTATCAGTTATCTGACCATCCACCGATAACATGCTAAATTCCAGTGCCTTATTCAGGCTGCCGAAACAGGCGATCTTGTCCCTTAGAGCCACAATATCGTCGTGATTGGTCGAAAATCCACCAAACTTTGTTCACTGAGTCAGTTGATTTGTTCTAAATAAAATTGATGTGCCAGTTTCTCTCCTTCAGAAATCACTCGAGTAGCCTAAAAATAAGTACCAGGATTGTTTACACTTGTATCGTGTTGAAATATACCATGCTCTCCAGTTTGCGTAAAAATAAGCAGTTCCTTTGCAACGAGTTCGAAAAAGAACAATTCCTGGATGGTCGGCAAAACCCAATCTTATAGCTTCATGTAGTCGAGCAAAGCTATGGTTTTCCGCGTGGAAAGAATGTGGTCGTCCAAATTTAGGGGTTTTCAACAGTGTAAGGATTTCCGCAAAGAAAATGTTTTCCAAGCTTCTTTCTCTGCATCGTAAAAATCTTATCAAAAATTATTCTGCTTGCGCAAAACAAGATGGCAATAAGGTTTTCAGGATGATTTTTCGTTCAGAAACTCGCTCTTCTTCTGCAGCTCGGAAGATCATTAGTATGCGTTTTATGAATCTGACTCGTCCGTTCCTGATCCTCTCATACAGTTATCCTATGATGGAACCTTGGATAATTTTCTGACCTCTCATTTACATGTCGATTTTGTTGTTGGCACTCATTATGCAGAACTTGCTATTCAAAAGCTAAAATGGATGTCTTCCTCTGGTTCCTCTTCTTATGTAGATGATATTTACCCAGGGGATAGTTCCTTCTCCCTTCAGCATTGGAGATCTCACCCCATTTTAAAAATAAGAAAATCCGAGCTATACTGCTCATCATCTCGTCCGATCACCATCACTACATCACTCTATAAGCTCTTTGAGCCGCTGTTTTTAACAGAACTTGCCGATACCCTAGATATAATTGCTAATATTTATTTCAATTCTGATCTTCCACAGAAAGCCTTGGCCTTGCGGGACACGACATTGAATGCGCCTTCGACTCGCTTGTCCACGCAGCCATGCTTTTGAAAGATGATAAATATGGAATACTCTTTGAAATTTGTATTCTAGATTATTGTAGCAGATGTGTTCTAGTGGGAGGCCCGTCAAGTAGCAGTCACATCACCCAGTCTTTTCAATAGCTTTAATATCACATCTAAAGATCTCTGTCCATCCTATTTGATTTTGTCCTCAATCAACCTGTCTTCGGTATGCTAGACTGAAGACATTTTTAATACTAGCCGAATTCTCCAGCGAATCACAGAAATTTTCGAAATTCTTCCAAGTTGAATACAAGAAAATTGGATTACAACTTATCTCTGCCATATCTGAGTTCATTCTTTCTAATTGGAAAATGGTTAACTTAGACCCATTTATAGCTCTTGGGAATAGTTTCTGTCCGGCCTATTGACCACCTTATATATCTTGGTCTCCCCACGGATTCCTCCATCGACCACACCTGTACGCTTCTCCTTGATCAGCTCAAACGTGGAATATCAGCAGCTTATGCCTATTATTTGATGCAAACTTCGGTTCAACCTGATGCTTATATCTAGCTCTTAAAATGCCACGGCACTTCCTCACATACTGTACGCTATTCCCTTTTGGAAGCTACTGAAAAACATGATCAGCATAAAATCAGATCCTTGTTTTTCCAATTTACTAAATATCCACTCCACCTGCCTCCGTGGTACAGGAACTCACAAATTGTTGTTAAATTCGAAGTACCAGACCCGGAAGTCTCAGTTGCAAGACGAATTGCAAAACATAATCGTAAAGTTGAACTTCGTCAAAATGAATGGGTTATGACGGGTTTTTAAATAATTATGTAAATAATTAAGTGATGTGTGTTTATCGTGTGTATTTATTGCCAGGGACGAACCCAACAATAAATTTCAGAAAGAGATGGATAAATTGGCTCTGGGATGGTAATACTAATTAAAAAGTATAAACAATTTTTTTTTAAATTTAAGGTACATTCTTTATTGAGACATTACTGTAAATATGTAATTATAAAATAAAGTCAAGCCACCTTGGTTTTGTTGTGGGCTAGTTTATACAAAACGTCTTCTCCATCGACTGGAACGTCTCTGTGCATGGATAATACGGCCAATCCATTATGCTATTCCTCTTTCACTCTTCTAAAGATAGACATAAAACGCTCGCACGCAGCCGTAGTGACAGGAGTCGTTGCACCAATCTTCAAAAATCGAAGGAGAGTGGAGAAAATGCTCTTATCAATGTTCTAAGCACGTTATGAAATATTATAGTGCCACTTTTCCTAACTGTATCCACATTCTTCTCCACGAAGCTAACTCAGCTTGGGAGCTTCCCCTAGACAGTTAGTCAAGAGTATATATATTGTATGGATGAGTAGGGTTAAGGCTTCATTCAAGTACTGGTCTATATTAATCACTAATGTAGGAAAACAGTCTTCTTCTTTTTTTTTTTTTTTTATGTGTTTGTGCTGTTGCATTTGTGATTTCTCTTTTCATTATATAATCTTGTATTACCCAAAGATAGCACAACTTGCTGTATGAAAAATATTGCAGTATATTTCCAATTTCCAATACAAAAAAGAACGAAAAGATACCAAAAACAATACTGAAAAAAAGGCTGCCTGTTTTAATTTTTTTTCCGTTTTCCCCAAAGAAACAGAACAACAGAAGACAGTAGAAAAAACCCCACCAAACAAACAAAACCAGAAACGATGACCTGTTCATTTAGGCTATTATCTTGAGATGTTTTAGGTTTGTGCGATTTCCATCTAGATAGTACAGTCGTTTTAAAAGCTGAATTCGTAAGAAAATTAGATACTCGGCTAGCTTGTACAATAAGCCTTCAAAATGAGGTAATTGAGAAACTTTCCTTGTAACGACAGGAAAGGGTCCCCTTTTGTGGCCAGCCTTGATTTTGCTCCACTTTGGCGGCCTATATTCATTTAAGGTACGACGGTATAAAGTACTTCGAGGTTACCGCAATTACTTAATATAAGTGATCAAATACTTACGTTTAACGTCTGTGATAGTCCTGATGTAGTTTTTAGTCGTCAAGACGAACTCGTTGTAGAGGACCCATTCTGGTTTGTGGTCAAGACATGTTGACGGATGAAGTTGAACAACTTGATTATCTTTTATTGTCAAATAAGTGCCAGATCGTTCAAGGTGGGCCACCTGGGAGATATAAAATGTGCTTAAAATATGTGCTGAACATCGAAAGAAGTAAAAAATGTGCTGAAAGATTGTTGCGAGAGGGTTTATTATTTTCTGAAATGGTAGGAACTAGGGAGGGGGGTGTCCATACTACAGCAGCTGTCACGACCCATGAATCAGAATGACGGAGGAACACTGGAGACCATACCTTCTGTGTAAAATTAGTATGCTCCATTCATACTGAAAGGGATTATAAAACCTGTACTCACCTAAATCCACAACTAAAACCCGAACAGCTCGTCCCTACTATATTTAAAAAAAGTCGCACTAAACAGACACCCAACGTCATAAATACTGGGTCCGGTTCGGTTGAATTTCACAAGCACTTACACAAATTAGGCTAATGACAAGAAATTTAGAATAACCACCCCCATCTCAATAGAGATTGGACCAGGAGCTTAGACTCCTGGTCCAGGTTGGTTGTTCCTTAGGAGGAACAACAAAGAACCTAGGTATTAATTTCCTCTAAGTTTGACGGGGATCAGGCATCCCTTTTTGGACGATGCGCTGTTAACAAGGATTTTTGGATCCCCCTTCCTCCTCTTAAGGTCAAACTGGAACTGGGTTAGGAAAAGCACACAAGGACATTAACAATTGTTTATAACTAAGCATGGTTGAGGTCCATCCTCCCTCTTGGTGTATGTCCAAGTGGCAAGAATCTACGAAAACCCACCTTCCTATACGAAAGCTGAATCTGGTCTAGACCCAAAAATGCATAAAACTGGCATTTGTTTGCACATTCCGCAAGGTTTTAATGAAATTCAACAACCATTCTTGTACACTTCCTGATCCAAAAATTTATGCCTCTTTGCCTTATTGTTTACAGAGTTAAAATCGTACATAACCAGTGAAATGTAAAAGGTGGGAAACTAGCTTAAGTTTCCCACCAAATTGGATTGAGATTCGATAACCGGCTCTGATAGATTGTATTTGATGTTTTGCAGCTTAAAAAAATACCAAAAACTGTTTGCAAAGCTTTTCGAAAAAGAAGAATCAGCATAGCAATTTAAGTTCTATCACAAATTGGTCCTCTTGGTCTACATTGGTCTGCTGGTCTTTCCTTTAATAAGAGCTTAGAAAACATTGTTGGCAATTTATCTCAGAAGTTTAAAGACTCAGATATGATCTTTAGACGTGAAATAACTAAAATTTTGGACATCTCCCACCCTACACAGCGCTTCAAGATTGGATCAGACACGGACTCCCAGAAGACTACCTTTGTAGTTTCAGAAAAAGATGGGAGGGAAACGAAAAAAATCCCCACTGTTTCTTAGCTATCTCCAGTTCCTCCTAAAGAAGTCACATTTTACCAAATATAGCCTCGTTAAAAATTCCTTTGTAGCGCCTATCCTTTTTCCTGCACTGAACTTACATTTATTTTCCGTACAATTTATGAAACAGAATTTTACTAGAGATATGGAAACATTGAATTACTGTTTTTATTTGACCGAGTCCAATAACTGTCACAGGTATCTCTTGGTTTATTTAACTGTCCATGAGCGCCCATAAGTTAAATTTTAGGGAGGACGGGGAGCTTACCTGGTCTAGTCAACGCTTCCAATGCTGCCAAAACGAACATACAAAAATATAAGGCAGCGTCATTCGAACTGGAGGAGGGGCTTCCCTTTCTTATGAGTGCCCATGTAACTGTCACTCCTCAAAAACAGATTGTTAAAAGGCAAAAAAACAAACAAAAAAAACACCCATTATCATCGAAAATGTCTAGATGGCTTCTGTTCTCCGAAGTAAACTGGGGTAGCCTTGACTAACGTTAAGGGGAATCTAAACTGAAGGGACAAGCAGTCTTTTCCTCTGGTCTTTACAAAAGAGCCAACTCTACGGTTATTTTCTTTTAAGCCTCTCTTTGGCTGGTATTTAAATACAACAAACAAGAAGAAAAACTGTATATAAATATTGACAGCACCGTAGCTGAAGGTTGTAGCTTTCGAAATTTTAGCACTACAGCGGGGATTGCTGAAGGGACACGAAATATGGATCAGTGGTATGGGATTGAAATCCTCTTTAGAGCCATCAAGTGGCATTCTTGACAACTTTAAACTGACGAGCGATAGTTCAATGAGGATACCAACCGTTTAAAGAGGATCCCAAACACCATCTCAATCAAACAATATTTTCTGATTATTCAATATTGGATCTCCCTATCATTACAAAGTGTTAAGCAGTGCTTAAACCACGTGTAAATTTGGAATATTTGTCTGTCAAATTAGAATTATGGAAGTAGTCGAAGCTCGCAACAGCGCCCCTGAGCTCAATCGATCCTACTAAAACTAGAAACAGCACCCGGAACTGGCCCAAACAACATTTTATAGATTCTTGCCCAAACACTATGAGAACTAAACGAGACTGGAGGTAAAATAACCCAACCTTAAAAAACTATGAAAACCCATATAAAATCAACGATGCAAAAATTGAGATTGATCAAAAAGCTGAAATTTACATAGAATTAGTTCGTACAAAACCAAAGAAAAATCACACTTTTCTCATAATTGTCATAAAAATCATACATCACAAGTATTTATTAACGATTTCATTCAATCTCGTTTTTAACAGGCTTTCTATTAGATTTTTAAACACTGATACAAGTCATAGGGTCCCATGAAAACCAAAGGTTGATGCATATTTTCTAGCATACTCAAGGTACTCAGGTTTTGGACAAGGAATTAAGTTAAAGTTCGTAAATTTAACAGAAAATCTGTTAGAATTGAAAATAATAGTAACAGAAAAATAAATGTTCGTGGCAGTTTTTTTTTATTTTCAAAAGTAAGTAACTCAAAAGGTAAGAAAATGTTGATTATGGATAAAAATATGGTTTTATTTTTTTTGGTGAGATTGTAAGTTTATAACAATTCAACAAGTGCTATGGTCTATAGCCATCAACAATTCCTTCCTGAAACTTGTGAACTAGGCATATTGCAAGTTGATATTGTTCCCGTTAATATATACATATATATATATATATATATATATATATATATATATATATATATATATATATATATATATGTATATATATAAAACTAACTTGCATGAAAAAGCCTGATACTAAGGCTTTCCTAATATTGATGTAATAATCTCTAGATGTGAATTCCGTGGATGACCGTTTGAGTCCAAAACGATCCATAATCCTTGACAGCTGTGCTCTAACATTGTCTGAAGACTTCAGAGATCGGTAGTTAATGAAGTTTTCAAAACACCACTGGGGGTCTTCCATGTCTAAAAAATATAGATATTTAGAAACGGTGCGGCAACTTGAAAATTTGACTACCAGTTAAATAGGACCTGTAAATTCATACTTCCGAATCAATATAACCAATTATTGACGAACAATCATCAAGAGCTACATGTCATTACTAAAAATCTCTAAAAATAAACCACAATCGAAAATCAAATCTGTTTGGCTAGCTGAAAACAATGTTGGTAATAGGGTTTTTAATTCAGGTAAAGAGTTTACGTACTAATTCAGTTCACACAAAATCTAAGATCTTTAATTGTTTTCATACTAAATCTAAGATATTTAATTGTTCAAGTAACTGTAAATATATTCACATAAATTTTTAGGAGCAATGAAAAAGGCTCTACTCGGGCGATTTAGTCTTTCATTTCTAATCAGCTCTTCAGGAACATTCTAACTGGACTAGAAGGAGATCAATATCAGAAATCGTTTTTGGCAGTAATTTGTTTAAAGGTTTGTAGACGAAAAACCCGCTTCACAGGTTTTAGGTCACCTTCCTTATTCCCTTTCACACAACAGATGAGGAGAGATTTTTTGCTGAAATTCGTCAAAAGGACCCCTCTGGAATAGCTAAACAACAGCAATTTACGCAAAGAAAACCGACTTTTAATCATTCAAATAGCATACATATAAAAATGACAGTCTAAGATAGGTGTTTCAGCAATGAACGGATATATTGGGGATAACAAATGGTGAGGTAACAGGCGATGCGGTAGAGCCCTTATGTTTTCATCTGTTTCTGGTGAATCCCTACATGGCAACATTTTTTCTTTCTAATGTCAACATTTTAGTCAATAATATTCGGTCAAGTGTCAACTATTAGTTGGGATAGCATCAATTTTAGCCAAAAACTAATAATTTTGCAAGATAAAATTATCGGTTAATAACACATTATGCTAATTGAAAAACCAACTAAAGCCCAATTAGTTAAAGGTAAGTGCTTAGTACCTAAGTTAGTTCTATGATGAATTTAATCTTACGACTCCTTTACTCTAGTCTAAAATAATTTCCAATATTAAATCCAAAATTTTAATTTACAAATCAAAAACAATATTAAATCCAAAATTTTAATTTACAACTGATTTCAAAATTTTTGATCTTGTCAGGGTTAAGGAGAGCTATGATCTTTGTGATTATTTTGACTTTAATAGAAATCTTCATATAGAAAAATTCAACGATAAGCTGTGAAATAATAAATAGTTGTGATGTAATGAACAACCAAAATGCAATGAATTGACAATTTCTAATCAATTCATACTACTAAATAGAACCAAGTAAAAAAAGAGAGAAATAAACACTTTAGGGTTGGACTAATCAAAACCTACACAATTAGGGCATCACATTTATTGATAAGTCGCCCTAGTAGATTTTAAGCTTATTATCTTTAATTGAGAGCAGTCACTCCACCAAGTGTGTACTTTTAAGAGCTTTCAATAATCACTTGAGATACGAGACGAGAAGCGACTGTATTTCTTGATAATGGAGGGAAAATTGTTCCACACCAGTCTCGGCACTGATTAATCAAGGCCAAGCTAGAGCAAATTTAAAAACCAAATATGCAATATTAGGAGGAAGTAGAATAAAAAAAAAACAACAAGAAAATGAAACTTACTCTGTTTAAAAGCATGGTAGACATTCAGTAGAGTAAGGTGGTCACCATCTATGTGCGCAAACCGCATTTTGGCATCATCAGCAGCCTTCTTTGCCTCATTCGGTCGAACAAAACATTGTGGTACTAAAAGTGGCAAAGGGACCGACGTCCGCCGGGTTAAGTAAAGTATCTAAAGACAGCTAACAAAATTAGTACACTGGAACCTACCCAGAAGATAGGCTCAGAGTACCAAACAATTCTCACATAAAACGAGAAATAGAATCAATCACTCACATTTTAGAAATTTAAAGTATGATTTAACATTGCGGAACACAAACACAAAGAGCTAGTGTAACGAACGCACTGGATGAATATCTGAACCGTTTACAAGACACTTCATCCAAGTCCATTTTTAGATTATTATTTTTTCTGCAAAGAACCCGACTGCCTCGCAACTTTGTATGTTCACAAATAAGAATTATTACAAAAAAATAGGAATGAAAAGAGAAGCATTTCGGCATTGAATACTAAATGATTTTTACAGCCAATTTGATAAAGTCCATACTAAAATGTGGTTAGATACATTCTCTACGCATAAATACATAAGCAAACATCAACAAAAATCCAGTACATCGACCCCAATTCCGTAATTTAATTTCTCCACCGTTTGCTTTAAGGACTCAGTTTCTCAATGGCTTAACTACCAGTCGAGTTCTGATTAAATATCAAATAAAAGCAAGGACTGGCAATTTTTCACTAAGTTATGAAAAATTTATGCTCTTGATGAAAGCATGAACGAGTTATTTGGCGTTATTGTTAAAATATAAGCTCATTTAAGCAAAACATGGAACTAAGCAAACTACCAAAAAAAGGGAGAGCAAATAAAGATTATGAGCACAGAAAAAAAAAAAAAAAAACAGCTTTCTAAACATACTGGAAGTAATAAACTGATCTGCTTTAAAAAACAAAAAAAAATTATTGCAAATAAATCTTTGAATAGAACCCAAGGGTATTCGAACATCACAGCGGTTCAAATCTATTTAGACAAGGAATATCAAATCAGCAGCTACTGCTAATATTATTCAGCAGAAATTGTTGCACATTTTTTCAAGATTATTAGCTCTTGTTAACATAGGCTAATTGTAAATAAATCCTTGAATAAATTTCTCATATCAATTCATTGTTTAGATATGCTTAAATATCCATACGCCCGCTCAGCAAAAACTGAAGATACTATTCATACTACTTCGTTGCATTCATGATTCCTTTTGACAAAAACAAGCAAAAACAATTTAACTTAAACAAAAAAAAAAATTGCCATGAGCCCCCTCATCCCTGATGCGCCCCTTAACCCCTCTTCAGTCGTAGGGTTCAATTGGTTGCTGGTCGTTACTGAAAGCAACACGTTTTCACTATTTTGCTGATACCAAGAAATATTCCTTTTCTTTTGAAAATCAATAGAATAAATTGTAGCTACCAAACGGCCATCTCTTGTGTTGTAGTAAGTTTTAAGAACAGCGCAAGCAAATTCTGAACGGTAGGAACGTGAGTTTAAGCAGCACTTTCCCTCCCGTTCTGGTCAGAATTTGCTCGTTTAAATGTTTAGTATCATCCTCTATTTGACCTCGAAAAAACTAGTTTTAATTATTTATTTTCTGTTCGCTCTTTTTTATTTTCATGTAAATATGAATTCCGTTATTTTTCCCGTAAACAAAAGAGAGAGAGAGAGAGAGAGAGAGAGAGAGAGAGAGAGAGAGAGAGAGAGAGAGAGAGAGAGAGAGAGAGAGAGAGAGAGAGAGAGAGAGAGAGAGAGAGAGAGAGAGAGAGAGAGAGAGAGAGAGATATTTCCTTTTACTTTCAAAACAGAAACTACCATTTACGGTTTATTGAAAAAAGAACATAGTTTCAATGACTTGGTCCTTTTTTATCATTTTAAGTGGAAATGGCACACAAATAAACTGCACCCGAACCAGACGCGATAGCCACCCCACTGACCCAACTCTGACACTACCACTAGGTTCCACATAGTAGAAAAAAGATTGCATCAAGCAGCCCTATCAGGTAATTTGGATGTGACACTTCCATATTTATTCAACAGTGAGAAGAAGGGGTAATATCTACCTATGCAAAGAAGCTGAAAACTAGCTTATCTAGATCTATGTTTACATCAAGCAACCCCATTAATAAGATCAATCCAAAAAGAGTCTACCCAGCCTTTTAGCCCTACTGTCCTGCATTTAGCTGCCGTGATTGGCTTTTAGACGCGCCAGATCTGGCACCAAGATAATAAATAAGCAGACTAGAGCAATCCTTGCTTATCTTAATCAATGAACATTTAATAAACTATTGAAAATAGTTCTTTATAACTTTATCCCTTGTGGTACCATTGCACCCGGAATGATGCCTAAGAGACTGTAAGAGTTTTTACTCATGTCAAGGAATACTTTAGCAAGACACAACTAAAGGGCATACTCGGCCTTCTTGCCTCAATAAGCCGTATTAATTCCGGAGATTCAGGTGCCACTCCAGCTGGCAAATAAAAAGAATAAAATAAAGATAGCTACAAAATTGTTATTCCTCGCGCCATGTGGCAAATAGACAAACACATTATCTATAAAAGGAGCATCTTATTATCACTACCCTGCGGCCGTCCAATAGACTGCTAGCAGTGAAAAAAAGAAGGAAAAAACGACATATTAGAGCTACCTTGCAAAAATGCGAAACTGTTTTATTTTTGGGATGAAGAATTACAAATTCCAGGTTGAGTTTAACTAGAGCAATATCCGACAGTGAACTTTTCTTATTGACCAGAAGCCATTTTCAACAGCTTTCCCAGTTCTTTTCAAAACGGTGAGAAATTTCTGTTTCTAGTCACACGTCTAAATATACGAAACTTTTGCTAGCACGCTTCGCGAGCTTCTTTCGTAGCAGAAAGACTACTTGCCAAATTTTTTATAACTTCTCTTCACTCCCTTTGGCCTCCCACCCTCACGAATGGGATCGGGCCCTTTGTCCTCACAAATATAGCCTGACATATCTTTTCGCTCACTACTATTTGCTGCTGGCCTGTGACCCATACAGGACTGTTATCATAAGGTCACATTTCTTTACACTAACGATACTTGGGTCTTTGGCTCTGTCACACATGTCATTACAAATTATATTCCCGATTTAGTTGTTGATTTTGTTAAAGTTTGTAAATGTTTAATTTTTATAGCACATTTTGGCCACCCTTTTCGCCAAATTTTCAAGTTGATTTCTTTATTCAAGTATTGGCATTTTATAGGCAGAGGCTACATTCTATAAAAGTTTCAGCTCGATCATAGACAAAAAGTGTCAAACCCCCCTAACCTGAGCCCCTCCACCAAACAAATACAAAATCCCCATGAACAAAGGATTTTTTTGTACATTATTTTTCTACCATCCACAAACAAATTTCATACAATAAACTTTATTTTGAATTATTAACAGAATACACCGGTCACTCCTGTTTATGAGTAACATACTCAGTACAGTCTTGCTTATGAATAAGAACAAGTTACTTTCCATACATTTCGATTTTCATCAATTTTTGAATTTTTGCAAGGCATTTGTTTTTATCTATATTCACTATCCAGAAGTAAAAATGCTATGTATAAAAATACAAGTAATAACAAAAGAAATTGCTAAAGAGCTATTCTTATTAATCATACCTGAAAGCATCGCAGTAATTGACAAGATTTCATTTGAACAATTAAACTCGCATGAAGCTATCAACATTTTCGCCAACTGTGGATCTAATGGAAATTCAGCCATAATAGCTCCCAATTCTGTTAAGTTGCCATCATCATCTAGTGCAGCCAAGTAATTTAACAGCTCTAAAGCTCTCATTAAAGTCTCAGGAGCAGGGGGGTCCATAAAATCAAAATGTACCTAGAAATTTACATTTCCGTTTAGCAATCCCTTTAAAAAACCGGTTTGCTAACAAGAGCAGAGATCACAGCCTTCAGTTCGCTAAAAGCCACAAAAGCTTTTTTCAGGAAATGTATAGGTACATTAAAAACATAAAACGTTAGAAGTTGAGACCCAAAAACCCACCCAGCAGTTATTCTTTGTATACGAATGTTTGCATTAAATATTTTATTCCAATAGTTTTTGGGTTGCAGAATTGCTTATTATTTTGTATTTATGTTCAATTCTCCTTAAATTGTACAAGTTGATTAAGTGGCAAAGTTTCTGTTTTTAGTCTATAAGCTGAGCATCAAATTTTAACTTAGCAAGCAGGCCTAATCAAAAAAGCTTAGACAGTATGCCAGCCGAACTATAAATTCGATTCTACGTCGCAGCCTATTGATTTTTTTCCCGTTACATGAATCTTCAATTATTAGTATTGTCATTTTATGCAGTCTTTGAACTTAAGAGCAAATTATAAAATAGAAAAAAAAACAGCTGAAAGTAAAGAGCACCATTAAAACTTAAAACACACAGAAACTATTCCGTACAAGAGGAGGGGTACCCCTTCCTCAATCCTCGCTCTTTACGCTAAAGTCTTAGTCTTTTAACAATACTTCTCATTCAGGTTCAACGGCCCTTGTGTTTGAACAATCTTTCTTAAAGAATTGTGACAAAAAGTCAAACTTCAGCGTAAAGAGCAAGGTAGCCGTCCTAAAATATGGAATATTTTCTATTCGTTTATCCCAGCCAGTGTAGAATTTTCCCCGAAAACTCCTTTCCTAGGAAAATCGCTTCGCGAAATTTCGTATATTTCCTAATAGCAAACATCATATGTGAACAATGGGCAAATTTGTACATCCTAAAGCCTTTTCCAGGGGGCTATAGGAAGTTGTGTCATCCCCAAAGGCCATAGCTATTGGACCGTTCAACTATAGTGAATCAATTTTCAATTCAAAGGCAAAATTGAGGCAATCTCAATTTTCAATGACCACTTCTGAAAAAACAACAACAAAATTTCTTCTGAAAAAAAAAAAAAAAAAACAAAAAAAAAACAACAAAAGACAAAAGATTCCACATTTCTTAACACGGGAACTTGAAACCCCTACAACAAGTTTTTCTGATATACTGAATGTGATGGTATAATTTCCATTAAGATCACTTGACTTTTTTTCAGGGGGGGGGGGGGAACCATCCCTTCTTTTTCGAAAATATGGCAAATGTTCTCAGGCTAGCAGCTTTTGATGGTTGACATTAAACATAATGAATTTTATGTATTTGGGATCACCATAAAAATTCAACTCATTTGGTATATCAATTGTGATCGAATTACCGTTTTTTAGTTTCGGCTACTATTGGGCCAAATCGCTCCTTACTTATAGTTCGTTACCATTAACTGTTTGACAAATAATGTGAATTCTTTTTACACCCCAATGAAAATAAACAGTCATCACTTGCTGCTTAAATGTATAATTTCAAAGTCCGCACCCAGTTAAAGTAATCAGTTTCTCACCTATATAAGGCTGCTTTGACATTTTTTCCCTTGCTCCCGACTCAAATACTCTTTATACCATTACACCAAAGTTCAAGAATCCAAATACTTACAATTTGAAGCACGCTGTATGTGAACAAAGATGGTAAAACAGTTACAAAAAACCTTCCCAACTAATGCCAGTAAAAATTGCGGTAAAAAATAGATTTTTTCATATTTTCCATACAGTATAGACTTAAAGCGAAATCAACTGAAGATGATACGTCCGGGCCACTTTTCCAACTTCCCATGCCGATACACCAGATACAACAACATCGTGAACATTAAACAGATTTGCATCTTTGAATCATGGCCAATGACATACATGGACACAAAAGGGGGACCCATAGGGAATTTAGTAAATAAACCCCCCTCCTCTACCAAAGCAAAATTATGGGGTTAAATTTTCGCAAGTCTGTTTTACTCCTACCCTCAAAAATCTCTCATACCCCCGTTAAAGGCACCCTCCTCCAAAGCTTGAACTTGTGCGCTCCCATTGCCGAAGAGGATCAAATATAAGAAGTCATTAAACATTAGTTGGTTATAAAATATGAACACTTATGTAACTAAAAGTAATAAAATAAGAGTTACCAAATCATCGATTCCGAGTTTTTTCAGCTGCAAAACCACAGAACCCAAATTGGATCGCAAAATTTCAGGATAAGTGTTGTCCTGCATTTCTTGCTTGTATGCCTTTTCAGTATATAATCGGAAACATTTACCAGGACGCGTTCGACCGGCTCGACCAGCCCTCTGCTGGGCAGACGCTTTGCTGATCGGTGACACTAGTAAAGACTCCACACGAATACGAGGGTTGTATACCTGTAATTACCATTGTCTTTTAATAAATGCACACAGTTTACTTATATCGGGTGCCACTTCCCACGCATCCAAGATAAAAAAAGTTCTTCCACCCGAGCCTTTCCTGTTGATACTTAATACACTTGCTTTGCTTGAAAAACGTACAAGCGATAGGAAAGCCTGTAAGACATTATCGACTTGGAAAACCGAGTCCGCATAAAATTGGACTCAAACATAATACAAAAAAAAAAGAAAAGAAAAAAAAACAAAACATGGCCAGTATACGAGCACCACTGATTGAAAGATTTTACAAAGCGAGAGGATTATGTGTATAAACAATCTCTGCCAAAACACTAAAGCCCGAAGAACTACCCAATAATAATAATAATAACATGAGCGGTGGTTCCCAACCTTTTTTTTTGTACTACGACACACTAACAAACTATTTAAAATTTTTGAAGCACAATAAATTACCAAAGTATTTTCAGGAGCAAAAGGGCATACTAATAAAATGCATATCAGGAATTGTATAATTGATAACGTACGTAAATAACAATGAGCCATACTATGTTCTCAACTCGGTCAGTTACCTTATGAAATGGCAACTACGATATATAAAAGAAATATAATACTCACATTAATCATGGAATATTTCATTTAAATTAGTTCTAGTGAGACTGCTGTGCCTGGTGCTTCTTCACTAGTGTTGTGAAGTCTTGGCAAATGTGGAAAAAGTGCACACTTATTCCTCATCAGCCCCTTTGTTGAGAATTGCAATAATACTTTGATGGCCTTAATCCTCAATACTTGATAATTATTCTTAACGAAGATCCAAAATGCATCTAGACAGTTGTGCATGGTTGAGTCCGCAATCACAGGAAATCCTTGTCAGTTCTTCCTCTTAATGTAAGCCCAAATTGTAGGGTCTTGTCACAGTTAAATCAACAAAAGGATCGTGACCCCAACCTAATCTTGGATGTTGATTAAATGAAAATATTTTTCGACTCTATCTCCAAAAGTATCAAGTGCTCAACTATTATAGAAGTCATCTTCCCAATGCTTGTCTTACGAATTACTGGAAACGGGTCCAAACTGCATCCTTCAACTCTGTTTTTCCGTAAAAAAAAAGAAGAAAAAAAAGCTTTTTCATAAGATTAACAGATATGTCTTTCAAAGTAAGAACTTCTTTATTTTGTTGTAGAAAGGATGTGTGAAGATCTTACGCGCTTGTTGCTAGAAGTCATTTTATTACTATTTAAATAAAAACTGGATTAGAAAGGATTAAATTATATCGTGAGAAAATATAATGTAAATAAACATGATTATATTGTAGCAGGGATGTCTTTCACGCTTAATGCTAGGATGTTTTCATTACTATATAAAACAAGAGCTCATATGGCACTTGTGACGAGGTCGGAAGAGCCGAGAGCTCATATGGTACGAGGTCGGAAGAGCCAAGAGCTCATTTGGCACTTGTGAGAAGGTCAGAACCTAAAGTTAGACTCGGTACTAGAGTTATCGAATTTGCTGTACTTTGTTTATTGGCAATTATTATAAACCAGACTTTAGAATAACATCAAAAATTATTACCTTACCCTTTTGTATTATCGACACCGTTCTTTATAGGTAGGAATTTTTTTATACACTTCAGTTACAATTTTATCCTTATCTTTTGACATAGATTCTTGAATGACTTCCATTTCTGCTCATCAAATTCATGGAAAACGTTTTAAATACGTATTTAAATTGCGCATTAAAACCCGCGTTGTCTGTGCCCAAAGGACTGGGAACTAATTAAAAGTCAATAGCTAAGTTCATGAATGTGAAATCATCATTGATGACTGTCACAGTGTAAAAATATTTTCGCTTTACTGTGCTGACTGCATAGATGACTGGAACAGTTACATCCGCAGGACTTTGCTTCTTAGGGAATTCCAATTTCGTCAGCAATAGTTACAGCTTAGGGGTATAAGCCTAGAGAAGGAAACATGTTAAGAAAACATTTCATAATACGCACAATAGCTGTAGCAAACACCTTTTGCATGGATCCCCCCTATACTTTACCGCCAACCCCCCTTCCCCTAAAAAGCAAATATATAGTCCAAATTATATAAAACCAATGCATTCTGTCACCCATCACTTGTTTTCCGGTTGTTCTTTTAAACAGTTAATTCAATTAATAAGTACAAGGTATGAAACAAGAGAGACGCATTGGGGGAATAGAGGGGAAATATATAATTTCGACTGTATATTTACACATTAAGGGGGGGGGGGGTAAAATATAGGGGGTTCCATGCAAAATCTGTTTGCTACAATTGTTATGCATTTTGTGAATTGTTTTCTTATCATGCTTCCTTCTCAAACATGTTTCCTTCTTAAATCGTAAGTTAAAAATACCTCATTTTTATAATCTTTCAGAATTAACCCTCGCCCCCACTCCCCCAAAGAGAGCGGATCCGCCCTTCCAACTCCCCCGAATGTCACAGGATCTGGTCGGAATTTTAAATTAGAACTTTATAGCACAAGATCCTTCTAAATATCAAATTTCATTAAGATCTGGTCACCCTTTTGTAAGTTACAAATACCTCAATTTTCAAAATTACCTCCCCCCTCCGAATTCCACCAAAGAGAGCAGATCCGGTCCAGTTATGTCAGTCACGTATCTTAGACAGGTTTCTATTCTTCCCATCCAGTTTCATCCTGATCTCACCGCTTTAAGTATTTTCTAAGATTTCCGGTCCCCCCAACTGCCCCCCCCCCCAATTACGTTTGATCCGGTTGAGATTTAAAATAAGATATCGGAGTTATGAGGTCCTTCTAAATATGAAGTTTCATGAAGATCCGATCATTCCTTCGTAAGTTAAAAATACGTAATTTTTCTTATTTTTCAGAATTACCCCCCCCCCGCAATTGAGCGGATCCGTTCCAATTATGTAAATTACGTATGCAAGACTTTTGCTTATTTTTCCAATCAAGTTTCATCCCAATCCCTCCAATCTAAGCGTTTCCCATCATTTTAGGTCTCCCCACCCCAAACTTCCCCCAATGTCACCAGATCCGGTCAGGATTTAAAATAAGAGCTTTGAGACACGATATCCTTCTAAAAATCAAATTTCATGGAGATCCAATGACCCGTTCGTAAGTTAAAAATACCTCATTTTTTCTAATTTTTCAGAATTAACCCCCCCCCCCCAACTACCCCAAAGAGAGCGGATCCGTTCTGGTTATATCAATCATGTATCTAGGACTCGTGTTTTTTTTCCACCAAGTTTTATCCCGATCCCTCCACTCCAAGTGTTTTCCAATTTTTAGGTTTCTCCCTCCCAACTCCCCCCCCCCCCCCAATGTCACCAGATCCGGTCGGGTTTAAAATAAGAGCTCTGAGCCACGATATCGTTCTAAATATCAAATTTCATTGAGATCCGATCACCCATTCGTAAGTTAAAAATACCTTATTTTTTTTTATTTTTTCAGAAATACCCCCCCCCCCCCAACTACCCAAAAGAGAGCGGATCCATTCCGTTTATGTCAATCATCTATCTAGGACTTGTGTTTATTTTTCCCACCATGTTTCATCCCGATCCCTCCACTCTAAGTGTTTTCCAAGTTTTAGGTTTCCCCCTCCCAACTCCCCGCCCCCATCACCAGATCCGGTCGGGATTTAAAATAAGAGCTCTAAGACACGATATCCTTCTAAACATCAAATTTCATTGAGATCCGATCACCCGTTCGTAAGTTGAAAATACCTCATTTTTCTAATTTTTAAGACTTACTCCCCCCCCCCCAACTACCCCAAAGAGAGCAAATAAGTTCCGATTATGTCAATCATGTATCTGGGACTTGCGCTTATTTTTCCATCAAGTTTCATCCCGATCCCTCTACTCTAAGTGTTTTCCAAGATTTTAGGTTTCCCCCCTCCAACTCCCCCCAATGTCATCAGACCCAGTCGGGATTTAAAATAAGAGCTCTGAGACACAATATCATTCCAAACATCAAATTTCATTAAGATCCAATCACCCGCTAATAAGTTAAAAATACTTCATTTTTTCTATTTTTCCGAATTAACCGGCCCCTACTCCCCCCCCCAGATGGTCAAATCGGGAAAACGACTATTTCAAATTTAATCTGGTCCGGTCCCTGATACGCTTGCCAAATTTCATCGTCCTAGCTTACCTGGACGTGCCTAAAGTAGCAAAACCGGGACTTTAGGTTTCCCCCCTCCAACTCCCCCAATGTCATCAGATCCGGTCGGATTTAAAATAAGAGCTCTAAGACACAATATCATTCCAAATATCAAATTTCATTAAGATCCAAATACCCGCTGATAAGTTAAAAATACTTCATTTTTTCTATTTTTTGCGAATTAACCGGGCCCCCACTCCCACCCCCCCCCCCCAGATGGTCAAATCGGGAAAACGACTATTTCTAATTTAATCTGGTCCGGTCCCTGATACGCTTGCCAAATTTCATCGTCCTAGCTTACCTGGAAGTGCCTAAAGTAGCAAAACCGGGACCGACAGACAGACCGACAGAATTGGCGACTGCTATATGTCACTTGGTTAATACCAAGTGCCATAAAAATCAGACTTGAACGAAAAATAAAATTAGACTTGAAAAAAAATATACAATAAACAAGAGATGAATAGATTGAAGCACATAAATTGAAACAATAATATCGAAGATAATTCAAATCAACTAAATGAGGTGCTGAATCAAGCAAATGAAATAGTAAAGTAAGTAAAAACATGAGCTCTGTAATCTAGGTTATTTGAATTAGTATACAAATTCTCAGATTCTCAACACGTTCGTTTACTATTACATACAGAAGTAAGGTGGTCATCAGAAGGGGAAGTACTAGCACGTATGAGTGAGTGAGCTTAAAAAAAAAAGAATAGCGCCGGCAAGAGAAGTCAAATTTTTATCTAAATAATAATGAAAATGAACAAACGAAAGATCTTCGTACATCCCTTCTACAAAGAGATGAAAATTATGCAGGGGAAAAGAAGCGAACATATACACAAGAACTGTCAGAATATATGAAGCAATCTTCGATGTTACCACGTTCATTAATGAGTGTTACTTTTCAGGCTATTAAGGTGTCCAAAATCTCTGTTAAATACTCTACAGCAGAATTCCACAATTCATCATTAAGGTGCTTACAAAATTGATCATGTTGTTCACTTTTAAAGAAGGAAAACAGCTCTTTTATTTCTTTGAGCTCATTCACTGGTTCTAATGCTTCTTCTTTTCACAACCAACTTACTTTTGTTTACAGGAGTAAACAAATATGTAGGGAATCGATAGTATTGCACATTAACTCAAACAATCTCTACTACAGAGTTTGTGTTTTACATAATTTACCAGATTCAGCACCACCTTCAATTTATTTCAGTTATCTTCGAAACTAATTCTTTTGTTAGTAAAAACAACCGATTCGCAAGATGCTCAAATAATGTATTTTCATCAGGAATATGAAACTCTTTATTCATCTTTTCATCGATGGAGCTGTCATTCATATTATTGCACATGAATCCCATGATAAGCCATATTTCCCTAGGTAAGAAATCAATATGTTGAAAATAGTCTCACTTTTTGTAAATGTGGATAGTCCATTTGCAAAACAGAAATTGATTAGAATTATATCTTCATCAATGAAACGCATAAATACAACAAATTGTGCATGGTTTAGTATATCTGTTGATTTGTAGAACAAGAATGTTATTTTGGAGCGAAAATACGACACATTCTTCAACAGTTTCTGAAAAGTCGACAATTACTGAATTGCATTATCTATACAGTTTCTTATTACCAAACATGACTTTATAATACCGGATAAAGTGAAGCAAACTTGGCTTTTGAGCTTCATTTGACAGTACTTGGTCATGTTTAGTACTGCTCTGAAGTTCATCAGGTTTGCAGCCAAAATTAGTTTTTCTCTAAAGGGATCTATCTATAACTGAGAGAAAAACAGGCCAGTAATATCAACACCTTCTTCAGACAATAGTTGACAAAACAGCAAATATGATGTTGAACTGAATATTAAGTGTTTCCAGAATTAAAAGTTAAAATTGCTTCCTTGTATGATTAAATACCCTGAAGTAACTAAACGAATACAATATTATGGCACATAACGGAAATCACAAGATTAGTGACAGTCCTACAATATGATTGGCTATGCTCCAATTGTTTTCCAGTTTGCTTCGTTTAATTTCATAAAGATTATTCAAGTATATAAACAACATTTAACCTGTAAGCGAAACACTGTGAATTATGCTTAACTTACATGAACAGAAGTCAGGACATGAACTTATAGAAGCTACTGCACAGAAGTCATTGTAAACGCTTGAAAATTAGTGAGTCGTGGCATGTTTACGCACCACACCAGCGCAATTGCCAGATCACACTACTATGCCATAACAAAAAGTACCCTTGTTCGCCGCAGCACGGTGGTTGGGAACCATTGATATAACAGAAAGGAAAATCAATAAAAAAACAAAATCAAGAGGTGTAGACCAGGAAACAACAATAAACGTTAACACTTACACGATGAAATCACAAAATATAACAAAAGTAGCATATAAATGAAGACGAATATTGATAATAATGAAAATGGTGAAAAACAAATTAAAAATGAACCCCACCTTTTGCTTAGCGAAACCAGGGTCGATCACGAAAACAACACCATCTATTGTTAAAGATGTTTCAGCAATGTTAGTAGACACAACAACCTTCCTTCCAATGGCACCACTGGCTTTATTTGGTGGAGGGGGCTCAAAAATTCGCTGTTGCAGGTTGGGAGGGAGTGTAGAGTACAAAGGGATACATTTCAGGTCACCTACTTCATTTCCAAGGTTGTCAATTTCTCGTTTGAGCCGTTTACATGCTTCTTCAATTTCCTCTTGACCAGTTAAGAAAAGAAGAACATCTCCTGCAATTTCCTCACACATGTGAATCTAGATGGAAGCAAAATGCAAGATTAAAAATAATACGTACCATGATAACTTGTTTTTTTTTAAGACTAACATTAACCCAATAGATCTAATAATATACTCAGAGGGACTTGTCTATTCGCAACAAAAGAGTTTAAATCAAACGCTAATAACGGAATTAATAGCGAGAAAAAAGGCAAAAAAACAAAAACAACAAAAGGCAAACTTTTATTTGGTAAAAATACATAAGAGGCTTTAAGCGTGTGTCGTATACGCCTGTGAAAATTAACACCTTAGGAGAAGTTGCTGAATTTATTAGCTTCGTTAGAGAAGCGAAGAAATTTAAACGATTACCCCCCCCCCTCACAAACACTTTTCCGTACGTCAAAACATGGTCATATTTACTAATTTTAGTTGGGAGACAAATTCCAAGCATTCCCAATCCCCTTGCATACCGAAGCGGTACAAACTATGTAGGCTACTTAGAGCAGAGCCTGTGTCAAACGCAGCGCTTAGGATTCAGAAGATTTCCTTCCTAAGAAAGGTTTCTTCTGAATCACGGTTTTAACCATGGACCATACAGACCTTTTATTAACCGCATTGAATAAGACGAACCAAGCGCTAAACTGAAAAAAAAAGACTAGAAAAAAGAAAATAAAGATAAAAAAGGATATAAACGCAAATATAAAAAGGTAAAGAACACGGCGCTGGACTTATGCAGTGCCTATCGCCTGTCTTCATTTCATGATTCTTCAGCTAGGATGTGAAATAGAGGTTGGGGGTTAGCCATCCTGTTCGTTCTTTTATTTCTCCAGGTAACCCTTCAGAGCTGGGTCAACTCTTGCTGAGCTTACAGTCACACCACTGACCCCCGTTCCAAACCAAATGGCCAGCAATACCAAAACTCGCACTCCTAATTCCAGCTACCCAAATAAAATATTTAGTATAATACTTTATCCAGCCACTTGCTACGGTAAGAAATTCACCATGTGCACTACAACTAAGAAGTTAGATCAGAAGTACTTGTTCTGATTCATTGCAATCAATTATCGGATAAGGTCAATTTTGAATGCCGTTTGGACAGTAAAGTTAGGTTTTACGCGATTAGTTCGGAAATTGGAAGAAATTATTAAAGTCTGATGATCTAACTTTACCTAAAATTATAGATAAAAAAAAATCACAGCTAAAAATCTTGAAACTCTATGAAAAATTTTAAGAAAGGTTCTCATTGGAAGATAATAATTTTTCCTGATAGATAAATACGCCAAGAATTTTTATCTAGAAAAGAACAGGTTGAAGCGTGTTCAACAACTGCAATTGCCTATTGAACACAAAAAATTACAGAAATCAATTGTAATAAGCTCATAGAACAAGGGGTAAGTGATCATATACACTTCTCCTTTGTGTTTAATTGCACTGATCCCTGTAATCTGTGATATTTTTAATGCACGTGAAACACTGAGGACAGGTAATCCTTCTTAGCCAGTATTATTAAAACTAGATTTTATTAATTCGATTCAATAATTCCTACAATTTAGTTTCTTCGCAAAATTACTCTATGACGTGATCGAAAACTTAACTTTCTTTTAACACTGGGTTGGAAGCGGGTTGGTCTGTTTAAAACTTAAACAGAGCACAAAAAATAAAAGGGCACGAGTTAAGATGAAAAAGAGAAACTAAATAGAAATAGGGATGTACAAAGAAATCTGTCCACCTGTATAACTGTCCTGATAGCAGCTTCTAGATAATCCCTTTCTGGCTCAGGGGTGTAATATATTTCCACAGGATGAGTTCGACCGGGAACATTCAGAAGAGGAGCTCCATCGAAATAATTTTGAAATTTGCCAGCATCTAGCGTAGCTGACATAACAACCAACTTCAAATCCGTTCTTTGCTTTAAAATCTCCTTCAGGACACCCATCAAAATATCAGTAGCTAATGTCCTTTCGTGAGCCTCGTCAAGTAAGACAACCTAAACAAAAATGAAAGCAAAACCGAGTCATAGTCATTAATTTAAAATGTGTGTTTTATTCTTCCAAAAAGTTTGCCTATTTAAATTAGTATTTTTTATCATTCTTATTTTGTCTTTTTCAAATAATTTCACTTTTCTGACATAGGGCTATCACGTGATTCATGAGGTATTCATATTATAGATGGGGCTAAATAAACCATCTAGTCTAACATGAACTGTCCAAAAGTCGGCAGAAGGGGTTGTTAGTCCAGGCACCAATAGTCAAAAAGACCCTTATTCCAAACCATCATAATGAATTTTTGGCACTTTATGTGAAATGTTTTTCTACTCGTATCGAACCCAGTGCAAACAAATACACCCATTAATAGGTTCCCCCGAGCAGAATTCATCTATTAAAAGTGAACTAAAAAATCAAAAAAGCCACACGGCCTTTCATATTTGATGTATTTGGTTACGTGTTTATTTTATACATGTGCTGTGTTTTGCTTGTACTTGCAATGCTTTCAATTCAAGACAAGAACCAGAAATATCCGGTGAAATTAACCTACAAGAAAATCTTGAAAGCCCCTGAGTGCTAACCTGCAGACACTCGACAACTGCATGTTGCAGATGGATTCGAAGGACTTTTTAGTCACACAGACCAGCCCAGTACTTTTGTCTCCCTCATAGACAGTAGTGGACACTAGTGAGACTGGAATAGCTCTTTGTTATCCTTTTTATTCGACTTCTTGGCTCTCTTATTATAAGGCAAATGAAAATATGAAGAAATGTGTACATTTGGGCCTCAAACCCCCATACTCAACATTCTATATCTAATGTCAAGTATCCCAAAAACTTCATTCTCTGATAAGAAAAACTCAATCTCCTCCCCCGCTAAACTCCAAAAAAATATGTTGCCTCAATAGGTTCTGATTTAAGACTCCGTCTAATAACAATAGCTATCAAAATGAGTACACTGGATTGGCTGCTTTTATTTGTTTAGTAGTAACTTGTTTACTTTGTAAGAAATTCAGAAATTTCAGGTTTTTTTTTCAAAAAACTTTTATCAAGTTCATTGTTACAGTCAGATAAATTAAGTTTTTGATTAAAAAGCATAGCTAGGACCTCATGAAGGGTAAAAATAATCATACAAGCAAAATATAAATATAATAATAATACCAGAACTAAACTAAGAACGAAACATAATAATCAATAACATAAAAATAATAAATAAAAAATTTAAATTACTTGTCATCAATAATAGCAAACAAAACTAAGTGCATGCGGTGGCACAAAAAATTGATCTCTACCTAGTAAAAAATATTTTCATTGGAACTGAATGTCTTTTGAATTACCATTCAACCTGTTTTGAAATTTAAAGTGTCTATCTTACCATTAGCCATTTAAAATGAAGCAAAAACTCTTTACCTGGTAGTTTTCAAGCATGGGATCAGACATTCCTTCTCTTAAAAGCATACCGTCTGTCATGTATTTTAAAAGCGTTCTTGGTGAAGAACAGTCTTCAAAACGAATGCTATAACCAACTTCCTGACCTAAAAAAAACAAACAACTAAATACCATAATATTTGAAATCCGAATATAAGAATTAATAAAAGCGATATGGGTGAAATCTATCGTTGTACTATTTGTTTTACAACAGCTAGGGTGGGTAGATTATCTGGATTTACAGCATACTAGTCTTATAGTGAAAAGCTAGGTTAAGATTTCTTGCAGGTTTCATTTTTATTTTCGTAATTTCTCTTAGTATGGTCTATATGACTTTTCTCTTTTTTTGTCTTAATTTTTTTTTGTTTCCATTCGTCCACTTGAAGCAAAATCGCTGACCACAAACCCTACGAGGGTGTTATCCTCTGTAACTTCAAAAAAATTTAGAAAGGCATAGTCACTTTATTTATAGGAAGCAGAGGGGAACATAGATTTTTCAGGACTTCCAGATCAAAGACTGCCTAACACAATTGAAGTACTAATGTGGGGCTTCAGTTGGCGTTTTGAACCCCTTTCCCATAATGTTGAGACTCTGTGCATATAGCAGCACGGCAAGATAGTAACACTAGACAAAGCCTAGAAAAATTTATACTAAGCAAGAACAAAAACTTCTTATTTCAAATTGTTTCATCTTTATTTGTTTTTTTCTAATTTGCTTGGTTTGTTGAATCTATTTTATTTTTCATGCCTTTTGTTTTCCCATTAATATAGGCTTCTGGATATGAAGCCAAACATTCAGAATTTTATTTTCAAATGATTTTTTTTTTCTGAAGTAAAAAATTGGTGTATCGCACCTTCCTCAGTAGTACAACATCGATTCGCGTTATTTCAACCAAGAAACCATTTGAGAAAGAATAGTCAAAAGGATCAATTGATATGTGTTCGAGCATGATGCGGACCCTAAATCATGCAATTGCCCGATTTTTTGCATAGTT